>NW_026559481.1:0-21674 GCF_022539595.1 Amphiprion ocellaris | reverse complement strand
TATGATGTTTTTTCCCCATTTTGGACGACATACTAAAATATGACGTGTTTGTGATATTTTGGACGATGTACTAAACTTTGATATTTTTGTGATATTTTGGACGACATACTAAACTATGACATTTTTGTGACATTTTGGACGACGTACTAAAGTATGACGTTTTTGTCATATTTTGGACGACATACTAAACTATGACATTTTTGCGATGTTTTGGACGACATACTAAACTATGACGTTTTTGTGATATTTTGGATGACGTACTAAACTATGACGTTTTTGTGATATTTTGGATGACATACTAAACTATGACGTTTTTGTGATATTTTGGACGACATACTAAACTTTGACGTTTTTGTGATATTTTGGACGACATACTAAACTATGACGTTTTTGTGATATTTTGGACGACGTACTAAAGTTTGACGTTTTTGTGATATTTTGGACCACATACTAAACTATGACATTTTTGTGATATTTTGGACGACGTACTAAACTATGACGTTTTTGTCATATTTTGGACCACATACTAAACTATGACGTTTTTGTGATAATTTGGACGACGTACTAAACTATGACGTTTTTGTCATATTTTGGACGACATACTAAACTATGACACTTTTGTGATATTTTGGACGACGTACTAAAGTTTGACGTTTTTGTGATATTTTGGACCACATACTAAACTATGACCTTTTTTTGACATTTTGGACGACATACTAAACTATGACGTTTTTGTCATATTTAGGACGACATACTAAATTATGACGTTTATATGACATCTTGGACATACTCGACCATGAAGTTTTTTCACAATTTGGACAACATACTAAACTATGACTTTTTTACACATTTTCAACGACATACTCAACTACAACGTTTTGGACGCATTTTTGATGATATATTAAACTAGAAAAACACTCAGAGAGGGCAGTACTCCACCAAGGCTACTCAGTTTACATATCATTTCCGACAAATTACATACTAAAATACGGTCGGCAGGAATTGATAGGACTCAGAAACACCCCATAGTTTAATCATTTGTTCCTTGTATGATTTCCAACTGATTAATCATGGTCAATTTGTAGTAGGATTACAATGATGTGATCGTCAGCAGATAACTGACACAGTGTTCATGTCATGGTTACAGTGATGCCATGCTGGCAGCTATATCTCGCAATGGGAAATCCTTAACAAAGTCGTGGATCCAGACTATAAGCCGCATCACTGTGAAAATTTCATGAGGTGGTCCTTCTTTCATTTCTAACCTTCCCTGAAAATTTCATACAAATCCTTTTAAATGTAATTTGACAGAACAGAAAACTAGAAAATACCCACAGACCGCGAACCTCTGCCAAAAACATGCATTGACTTGGCTTGATTGACTTGTTGCTCTCAGCAAATACTGATGGTCAATTAAAGCATTAATATTAATAAAACAGGGTTTAGTATCATTTTTAAAGGCAACGTATTGCAATATTTTTCTGGTATCAATGCGCTCTGCAACACTGATACACATACACCAACAGCAGCTCAACACACCTCAAATACCAATTTGTTCTGCTGAAGGCAGGATCATGTGTTTGTACATGTTTGTACTGGTGTGTGTCATACTTTCCTAGTAATCCTTTTCTACTAGTCACTGCATTTTCTCATCTTATGTAATTTTGTTTGGTGAGAAATATCTGGTAGAGTATTTTCTTTCCTTGAACTTAAGTTTAACCTCATCTTATCTGGTATATGTTCGGTTTGAACAATCTGGAAAATTACATTGTCAGAACCGTTTTTATACAACTCAAAATATGGCAGAGTTCAGTAAAATACAGTAATACAGCCACTGCCAACTTTTATTAGCTGTAGCTCTATTACTTTGCTCACTGTGGTGATAAAACTAGCAAGTGTAAAGGCTCCATGACAGGATTTAATGATTTTTTTGCACCAGTGTAATGATTATATTCGTTTTTACACATATGCTCAACATAAACAAGAACTTTGGATGAAGGTTTGTGTTACACTTTGGAGTTCTTTGTTCAATTTGTCCCATAAAAGTGAATCACTGAATTTGGTTCTTCAGTCTCTCATATGTGTTATGCAGCACATCTGACCATGCAGGGCTTTAACAGTGATACTATTTGGTAGGATATAAACACTACAGACCGTAGATTGTCTCACATTATGATAATTGTAGATTTCCCCAGTAAAGGTAGCCAGTAAATTCCTGCATAGTCTTCATAATGTGACTGTTGCTGGCTGCACTAATGTCATGTCAAACTATAAGTGCAAAACACAGAACAGAGTAACTTTTTATTTTTGTTTATAGGCCAAATTCTGAAGCAACAACCCACACACAAGCAATTGAAAGTCTAACTAAGAGGCAATTATCCATTCGTAAAGCAACAAAATAAAACCAGAATGAAAATTTCAAACCAATTTAGATTCATTTTGATGGTGCGAAATGTTTCAGGGAGCAAAAACGATTCCTTGTATTTGGTTATAAAGAGTTTGATTGATACACAGCAAAACATTTTACTGCTGAAAAATAAACTTGCTCACGTTAGCAGACAGTTCTCTATTTGTTCATCCACAAGACATGTGAGCATTTATTTGGAGCAATGTTTCTGGCTACCTCACAAATAAAAGCAGAAAATATAAGTGTCATTTAAGTTGGTTTTGGGCTCCACCGGCTCAGTAAAACTCGTCTCTTCATCTGCTAAATGCTCCATTATGTTCAACAGTTTTACTGCTTGGTTTGAAGGCTTCATGTTGCTGAGCAGGTCTCCTTTTACAAATTTTGAAAATAATGAAAGAAACGGAGGTAAAAAAAAAAACAACAAAAAAACTGCCAACCCAGGTAGCCGCTCATGTAGAAGCAATTAAAGATGCTTGAACTGATACTGGGAGACAATATTTTATTTAAACAGCCACCTTTTTCCATCATTTCTGAGCCTCAGAACTTCATCAGTACAGCAGATAGACACATGACATTTTAGGAGCAAAAACATCTGAATTCTGGTCAGAACTGACACCGTATCAGTTTTACATCCATCCAGATGTCACAGTCTAAAGAATAAATACGTTTTTTGCGATGCAGGATTTTTTTTCAGATAAATTTTAAAGCCGTGGAGGACAATTAACAACTCATTTTGGTTTAAGTTTGGACAATCTTTGGTCATTATGTAGAAACTTTGTGATTTTGTGAATTTTTTTAGTGACTGAACAAATTTCATGTCATTTTGAATCATTTTTAACAACTTTTAGGTAATTTTGGACAAAGTTATATAAATGAAATTGTTAATCATTAATCATAAAATGCAACAAATAAAGTTATCGTACTACATCACTGTAAACACTTCTTTTAACTCCTGGTGACGCACCTTCCAGGTTTTGTACTCACGGCTTTGTTGGCGTGCTTCTCACTTCTTTGTTTCCACAAACAACACAACAAGTCACTTAGTTTGGTTGGATATGCCAATCCATTTATTTGGTTGAAAAAACAACAATCAAATGTCCAAATTACAATTCAAAGAACTGCGCCACCCTGTGGTCAAAAACAATGTATCACTTTTGTCCCACACCTGAACTAATCAGTGGCTCCTTAAATGCACACTCTACTCCCCCTGCAGCGCCCCCCTGGTGACCCTTAAAATGGTTCCACCAACTCCCCTTAAATCAATGTAAATGACCCTTGTTTTACCGTGAACTTCAGTCATTGCATTTTAGTTGGTAAACGTCAGCTTTAATGTGTTCATTCTCCTGCATTTATTGTGTTTGTTGTCAGATTGTGTTCATAAACGTGTGACCGATGTGAACTGTGTGTTCTCCTCCTCACAGGTGTCATGTCCAGGTCAGACTACCCTCCAGGGTACCATGAGTCCCCTGGCCCGATGTACGGACCTCAGGGTGGGAACTACCCACCTCCCCCTGCCTATGGCTTCCCCTCCTTCGGTGGTCCACAGCCCGGCCAGCCCGCCGCTCCCTACCCCACTGGTCCCAACACCCCTCTGTTCCCAGGCCAGCCGGGGGGCTATCCTCCCGGCCCTTACCCAGGACAGCCTCACCACGGCGGGCCTCCGGGAGCGGGATACCCCAACCCTCCTCCGATGCCCCCCATCATCCCCCCTACCATACCATCAGATGCCCTGAGCTCTGGTAAGGAATTTATATTTATGAAACAAATATGACATTGATGATATTTTGATGACTTCCCGGGATCTTTCTGCGTGGAGTTTGCATGTTCTCCCTGTGTATGTGTGGATTTTCTCCAGGTACTCTGGCTTCCTCCCACAGTCCAACGACATGCTGAGGTTAATTAGTGATTCTAAATTATCCGTAGGTGTGAATGCGAGTGTGACTGTTTGTCTCTGTATAGTCCTGAGATAGACTGGTGACCTGTCCAGGGTGTCTCCTGCTTTCACCCTGAGTCAGCTGAGATAGACTCCAACCCCCCACGATCCGAATGAGGATTAAGCGGTGTGTAGATAATAGATGGATATTTTGATTAAACTTTTTGCCACTGTGTCCTGACATTTTCAAACCCTGCACTGACTCCATGAACCAGTTGGCAAAAACAAGCTGCACCCAACCAGCGGTACAACCTTTAAACATCCGCCCAGTTGTATGTAATTCTCATAATTGAAATAACGTAATGGAAAAGCTTAATGCTGAAGAATTATGAGGCCAAAATGCATGTACGAGATTTCATCCTCTAGTTTCTGAAAATGTGCTTTGAAAATGGCTTTTAAGAAACATCTAATGCTGACGCCATAATTTATGTAAAGAATAAATATCCTACAAGAAATACTCACACTGACCGCCTGTGTTTGTATGAGAATTATGAAGCTTTATATTTATTTTATAGATTATCTTAGAGATTAGCGTAAAGGCTGGAAACAGGGCGAAACAAAAAACCTGTCCAAAGTCAACAAAATCCACCTACCAGAGCCTCTAAAGCTCTGTAAATAACGCACTCTGTCATGTTTATTTTGCAACAAGAAAGTGAATAAAGGCATTTCTTGTCATCACTGTTGCATTATTGAGGTGTTTCTTGCTGCTCTTTGGAGCCACTGATCACATTTCCCTTCTACTATTGACACAGGTGACGAGTTTGCAGCTCGTGGCAGCAATTGGGATTCTCTGAGCATTCGACACGCCTTCATCAGAAAGGTAACGTTCACAATCTATGTTGAACTGGACCCAGCTTTTTTTGTCTTATGTATGATCAAAGAGCACAGCACCTGTTTGTCTCAAAGGTGAATCCTTGGTTAACCCATGGGATATATCTTTTATTCAACATAAAAAAAAAACATTTTTTTTATGTTTATTATGATCATGTCTTTACAAATACCATAATTATTTATTATGGAAACAATCACTTATTAATAAAAAATGACTGGATATCACTAAAATGTCAACTAAATAACCGTCCGAATTTAATAACAACCACCTTCTAATTAGCTAAACAATAATAAAATGAGCTTATTCAATAATGGTTTTGATTGTGTTCTTTTTATTAAGTTGAGATAATTATGACAGGTATTTCTTTTTTGGCAATATATCAAATTTTATATGGAAAATAACAAACCGTGTCAGTGTCTGAGAAATCACTTTCAACGTTAATATAAAGTAGTGTGTAAGTCAAATGTGGATTTATCACGTCAACAGGTTTACTACAATATCTTTATAAATAACTTTCAATTTCAATTTTACTCAGTTGTATACATAATATTTAGAAGACTCTTTGTGTAAAAATGCCATGTGGTGTTTGGTTGTGATGTTGATTTTAGGCCTGAAAACAGCAAACATGTCAACTATGATGCCTGTCAACTATGTTACAAAAAGTCCCACAATTATATATTGACCCAGCACGCCATCAGAACATAAATGAAACAAGATTTCCATCAGGAAAAAAAATATTTGTCCTAGAGGGGATATTATAAAAGCTGCATGGTTCTGTGAACAGACATGTCACTTTAACACAAATAAGCTAGATAGTAGATAAAAAATATTTTTCTCACAAAAATGTGTAGAAAGTCTGAGCAGCTGTACAATATCATGTATAGTTATACTAAGATTAAACTAAGAAAATAAGCTCAAATAAGACAGAACTTCTTTCATCCTGAAGGAAATGTGTGTGCCAGATATTACTCATAACATGGAAATAAATACCTAATAGAAAACCCATAAGATATAAGTATGATACATTACTTAATAAGAAGTACTGGCAATGATTCTGAAGTAAGGTTGAAGTGAAGGCCGTTACACAATCAGTCAGTGTGTGAAGTTAACTGTTGTCTGGTTCTGGTTAAAGAGGTGCTCAGCTGCTGGTACAATGCTTGTTTTCCTATTAGTCCTGTAACCTGGACAGTGTAAATGCTGCCCACAAGACAGCCACCGAAAAGCAGTGAAGAAAACGTGCGTTGGGTCCCGAATGATGCTCTTGGCTTTCCTACATTTTCACTGAATGAGCTGTAAAATGTGGTGAGAGTTCCAGTTGACGCCACATGAACTCCTTTAAGAAATACTGGTGGCATTCCTTTAACCCTCCTGTCGTCCTACGGGTCAAATTGACCTGCTTTAAAGTTTGAAAATGTGGGAAAAAATATATTTTCACAGTGAAACTTCTGATTTCCAGATTTGCAACATTTTTGGGAAATTTTTGAACATTTTTTGGTGGAAAAAAGAAATGCTAAAAATTTTTTTTCTTTAAGAACATTCACCAAAAAATCAACCAAAATCCAGCGAAATTTGCTGGATTTTGGTTGATTTTTTTGTGAATGTTCTTAAAGAAAATATTAGAAGTTTTACTGATATATATGTAATCACTTTAGATATTTTTAGGATTTTTTTGTACTAATTTTTTTGGAAAATATTTAAAAGAATTTTCTTGCCAAATTTTGAGGATTTTTTTTTTTTTTTAAATAAAACTTTTAAGGGAAACTTTTAAGGAATTATTGGAATTTTCTTCCTAAAGGTTTTGCAAATTTTCAGAAATTTGGGGAATTTTTTTGCTGAATTTTCAGATTTTTTTTTTTAGTCAAGGAAGCAATATTTTTTGGTGCCCGTAAATGAGGACAACAGGAGGGTTAAGATGCAGTTTCGTATCAAACACAGAGGTTTCAGATCCCTGGATTAGTGCTGCCTGACATCTGTGCTCTCTAGAGAAGGTCACCACTGCCTCTTTGTTTTACATATGACTCTGTAAAACAACAACGCAGGCTCACAGCACTAAGCGCAGCAGCAACAGTTTCACCACAGATGCAGAATTTGCTAAACAAAGAACACAAGACTCCCATTAGCAAAAGAGAAGGGTGTTCAGTGGCGCTCTGAGAGGATGAGTAACATCTGTAAACCATTTGACATGAGGGGAAATGAGGACAAACACTTGGGACAGGTTAAGACAGCAGCATTTCACAGCAGGTGATGGAAAATGTCCTATTTGCTGATGAATCCCAGTTAGAGATTAATGTCAGTAGCAGAAGGATGTAAGTAAAGAGACCAATAGGAGAGAAAATGATAAAAACAGTGTGTCAAACAGTGAAGCATGCTGCTGGGAATGTTTTAGTCTGCTGGGATTAAACACCTGGACTGAATCAGCTCCACCCAGACCAAGAAGCAGGAACACTCCGTTCTGGAGAGACACGCTTCACTCTGTGGTTTCAACGATTCAAGCTGCAGCAGGAGATGAGTCCAAACAAACCTTAAAGCTTTGATCTGACGACTGAAAAGTCCAAGAAGTACCGACTGTCGTGAACTTTCCTCCACAGTCAGGTGACCTGAACACCACTCAGCAATTATGTGGACATTTGAAGACTGAGAAAGCCAAACATTCCTGGCATCAGAAGCTGTTTGGGTCGCTGTCAGATCATGCTGGGACCACATGGAGGAGAAGGTTTTGCAAGAGATTCAAAAATCCGTAGACATTTTGACAGAGAATCAACTTTGGACTTAAATTGTTGAAAAGATATTATAATTTCTAATCAAACATTTTGCATGAAAACTGAAACTAATGCAAAACAAGTGTTTTCACTGAAGCTCTCAGACGTGGGAAAACCTCTTTTGGCAGCAGGAAGCTCCTTGAATTTCCCTCGGGATTAATAAAGTATCTATCTATCTATCTATCTATCTATCTATCTATCTATCTATCTATCTATCTATCTATCTATCTATCTATCTATCTATCTATCTATCTATCTATCTATCTATCTATCTATCTATCTATCTATCTATCTATCTATCTATCTATCTATCTATCTATCTATCTTTTTCTGCACAACTTTCTTGGTGATTTTTCCTCATAAAGCTGCTTCAGTTCGGCCACATTCTCAGGATGTCTGTGTGAACTTCACTTCATTCCACAGCATCTCTGTTATGCAACTCTCAGTTATGACTCTTTCTTAAAATAGAGTCTTTCTGTTCGTGATTTACTGCAATGTTTGGCCTCATTGTCCTGCTGCCGGACAGCCACAAGGACATTATCCTCTAAAATACCCTCATTTTAATCAGTTTATTTGCACAGAAGAACATTAAACACAAGCTAAAGCTGCTCTGTACCAGACTGTAGCGCTAGGCAAGAAAGAAAGAAAGAAAGTAGAAATGGCAGAAAAAGTGAATTTTTAAAAAAAAAAGGATCTCATATTCACATGTTTAAAAAAGTCATTTCAAGCTACTGCTGACAGGTTTGGTTTCTCTGGATCCATTTTTTGTCTCTATAGAAAAGTCTTTAAAATCAGTTATTCGCTTTAGTTCAGTCGGGAGCTTAATCCATTCCATTATTGCTTTGTAGGAAGAAACTGATTGTCCGAAGGCCGTTTCACACAAAGGGATGCGACACTAGAAGAAGCCCTTGTTGTCCTGCTAGTATTTCCAAACATGAAATAAAGTTGAGAGGTGAGGGCACATAGCCAGGAACAACCTTGAAAACCAAACGTACATTAGCATACATGATCGTGTTCTCAAAATTGAACATCCCATCACAAGCTATGTGGGTAAATTTTCATGTGCAGTGATGTTTTTTTGGAGAGAAGCAGCAGCTTCCTCTCTGCCACAGTGCTGCATGCAAATATGCACCATGATTTGCATACAGTCGACTTGCCGGCCTGTTTTTTTAAGTCCCTGATTGTCCTGCATTGTCATTCTACCTGGACACACACTTCTAGGGAGAGTTGCCACAGTCATAAATGATCCCCATTTGGACTGATAAGTTATTTAACTGTCTGAAAGGACCTTATGACCCTCTTTAGTTTGATGCAAATCTGAAATTATTCATCATAGCTTGTCTTCGTTGATCTGTTTGGTGATGATCAGATGTTTCTTGTGAACAACAAAACCCACACTTATTTTCTTGCTTCATTATATGAACTCCAAGTTTTTTACATTTTTAATATGTTTACATACTTGACTGATTTCTTCTTTGAATGAACACTGCCTGCAGTTCATCTGAAATGTCTTTTGGACACAGCTTAATCACGTAAGGCTTCACTGTTGCACCAAAAAGAGACATTTTTTGATTTTTTTTTTTTTTTTTTTTTTTTTTTTTTAACCGAATCTGGTTTGTGTAAAAGATTTAGTTTTGGATTTTAAAAAAATCAAAGACGTTTGATGAAATGTCACTATTTAGAGCTAACATTTGGTTAATTTTTGGATGAGGAGTTGAAGCGCTGTTTTTGACAGTAGAAAATATGTTGATTGTTTATGTTTTTACAGTTTCTAGCTCCGACTAATGGTGTAATTTAGTGATTTTTAGGTAACACAACGATAACGTGCTCATACCCACACTTGTGTTCTTGCTTCATTAGCTTTTGTTGATGACCTTATAGCCAACAGGTTCTGTTACTTTTTGTGACCTATGCGATGGACGTTTGAATAATTACTTTCAGTATGGACAACAACACAATAGTAGGTGTGTTTTGTTCAAATAGACTGTATTCAGTCATAATTGTCACGTCGATGAAGATCTGACCATATTTTAAGACACTCTGATACATAAATGCAGATATTTCCAAAGCCTTTGCAGAAGAAAGGGGAAAGAAAATCTACAGTAATGGCCTTTTTCATCTGGACAAGAAAGGATGGAGGGAAATGAGAAGATAAATACACACCTGAGAGCTGAAAAAGGGAAACCAGCAAAAGCAGCAGACAGAAACGTGAGAGCAGCAAATAGAGGAGAAAACTGGACGTAAAATCAGACGATCTGGACATCATAAATAGAAACAGAGAGTAAACAGTTGTTCCAAGAAGTGGGTGGATTTACTGAAAGCTCGTGGGAAACAAGGAACTACTTTTATTAGTGAGCTGATCCTGGAGCAGGGTTGGATAAGATGGTTGAAACACCTCTTTGACCTGCTCAGACAGACGTGGAATTATAGGTTTGAGGTGGAGCCAGTGAAAGTTAAATCACAGTTTGTGTGGAATATCCCTCCTCTACCTTCATCCTCCTTAACTATGTCAGTCCCAAGTAGTTTCTGGACAGTTTTTGCTTCTGTCACATTTATTATTTATTCACTGTGGGCTCATTTTTTGCTGCAATATAAAGTCCTGAACCTCTACGGAAACAACACAATTGTGGCTACAAAGGGAGAGAACTTAAAAATGTTTTTTGTGCAATATAATAATGTGGCAATGGCAAAAAAAAAAGTTTGATAATTTGTTTTACAAAAATCTAAAGAAACCTGTAATCAATGTACAACATTTTTGGATTTTTTTGTCACATGACTATTGGTCACAGCTGAGTCACTAAATGCTTCACAGTTGCAACAAGGAGCACAGAATTTTTTTGTTTGTTACAGAATCTGGTTCAAGCAAATGGTTCATTTTTGGCATTTTTTAAAATGAAATATTTAAAGAAACATCATGATTTTGAGGTTAAGTTTGGTTACATTTCAGATGAATAGTTGAAGGTCTGTGTTAGAAAGTTAAAAATGTAATTATTCTTCCTGTTTTTATAGTTTCTGGCTTTAATAAAAGGTGTACTTTTTGAAATCACATGCTTTTCAAACCTGCCAGCAACACGCAAACAAGTCAGCGATTATTTAAATTTATGAGCATTTGATTCGGTTTTCATTGGAACTCTGATTTTGAATTTGGTTTCTGTTGATTTAATGTGCATCTGTGTGTGAGAGATGTTGGTATTTGATTATGACCAGCGATGGGTTACAGATTGTGTTTTTTCTCCTCTCCGCTGCTCAAATCCACCTTCAGCATTAGCGATACACCGACACTGCAGGTTGATGCTGCGAATCCTTTACTTTTTCTTGCCATTGTCTAGTAAAATGTTCGTATTTTTTGGTGCCGTACAGAATGAAGAACAACATAAATGAGAGACGACCTGGGCTGGTTTGGCATCTTCTAATTACCTATGTATGATGTTTTTCAGGTGTATTTGATTCTGGCGTCTCAGCTCCTCGTCACAACAGCCATCGTGGCCGTTTTCACATTTGTGTGAGTATCCTGAGTGTGTGTTTTGTGTGGTTGTTTGTCGATGCGTCTGTGTCTATTTTAACTGTGTCTGTTTGTCACAGCCAACCTGTCAGGAGTTTTGTACAGCGAAACCAGGCGGTGTACTGGGTGTCATAGTAAGTATCACTCTTTGATGTGCTCACATAAGAATCAGAAATCAAACTTTGCAAATGTTAATACATGAATGTCTGCATGTTTTTTCCCCCATTTTAGTGCAGTATATTTCATCACCCACCTTGTGCTGGTCTGCTGTAAGGGCCCCCGGTGAGTGTGTTTGCTTGATTTTACAAAGAAAATTTGGATGAAGCCAGTGATTCCAAACCTTTTTGGGGTCTTACAAACAGCAGTGTGTAGTCGGATTACATTTACATTAACAACCCCTCAGATTTATGCTTCTGACACTCTGATGCTTCACTATTAATAATGTAATGATGACATATATGATAGTATATCAGTCAGAGGAACCAAATCAATACTTTTGCTTAAATACTTTAATTATGTTTTGCTGCCAACACTCATGTAATGATTCTTCCATTTGTAATGGAGTATATTTACTTTTCTGTACTGATAGTTTCACTTAAGTAAAGGATCTGAATGCTTCTTCTGCCTCTGCTTTTATTGTAGGAGGAAGTTTCCGTGGAACGTCATTCTGCTGTCCGTCTTCGTAAGTCCTTGCAGTTTGACTTTTCACTCGGGAAATAAAGGCATATAATTACTGACAGTTTCTTGGAATTGAACCAAATCTATTCTTACACTTAAATAGTCCAACTTTGTTTGAGACAGTTTCCTTTAGATCCTGGTTTTGATGGATTAGTGCTACACAGTTCACTTAGTACCAGAGCAGTGAGTCACCACATGTGACTAAAACACTGTTTGCACAACGATTTTGATACGTTATGGGTTTTAATCCTACTACAAATCCACTGCTGCGGACCACAAATTTTTTAAAGATTTTTTTTTTTTTTTTTTTTTAACAGACTCTGGCTTTGTCCTACATGACCGGATCCATCTCCAGGTAAATTAAAAAAAAACAGCATTAAAAAGAAAAACTTGCATTGTCCAGATAAATAACTGTCCTCATTATTAACTTTCTTGCGGCTTTTTCGTTGTAGTTACTACGACACTAAAGCAGTGTTTCTCGCTCTGGGCATCACCGCCGTCGTCTGCATCGCCGTCACCGTCTTCTGCTTCCAGACAAAGGTACAAGAGTGTGTGTGTGTGTGTGTTTGTGTAACTGCTAATCAACTTCTAATGTCCACAGGGTGTTTGTTCAGCCACACTTGTTCCAACACGCCTGTTGGTGATTTCTCCGTCTAGGTCGACTTCACCAAGTGCCAGGGTCTGTTCTGTGTCCTTGGGATCGTAATGTTTGTGACTGGCATCATTACAGCCATTGTGCTCTCCTTCAAATATGTGAGTCAGAGCCCATGTGAACAACAAAGTTCTTTTCCTGAAAGCTTTCCATGTTTCCTAATGACTGTGTTTTGTTGCAGATGCTGTGGCTTCACATGCTTTATGCCGCTTTAGGAGCCATCGCCTTTACTATGGTGCATAATTCTCCTTTAACCTTTTTACAGTTGCCCTTATTTGCTGTGATATCTCTAATTTTTTCTGTTTTCTTCATGCAGTTCCTGGCATATCACACGCAGCTACTGATAGGAAACAGGAAACACTCCATCAGCGAGGAGGAGTACGTGTTCGCCGCGCTCTCCATCTACGTTGATATAGTCCAGATCTTCCTGTTCCTGTTGCAAATAATCGGAGCTTCCACCAAATAAGGGTTCACTGCTGGGTGCAGGGAAGCACCAAGCACCTCAATCATTCCATGCTTTTGTTAAACCTTTGCTTTTTTCAGTAAAAAATATGCAAACGTTTATAAAAAAAAATCACAAAACACTCCAGGGAAAATGTCCTAAGGGCTGAATTTGAGATATAGTTACAACATAGGTCAAACCTAATGCGATAATGCGCTTTTTTCTGAACTGTTTATATCTACTTTAAGCAATTTTGTAGTGGTTAATAGATAATATTAATACTAGAATATAAATATCATATATCAACGTGTATTCCCTCTTGCTGGATTTAAATTAAAGCAGAACATTTTTCTCTGCGTGTACATGTATTACTATAAGTTAATGTTTCCAATCTGTGTAGATGTTGAGAAAATGGGCAAACTCAAATTTGCCAACACACATAACACCTCCCTAGTTGGTTCTGAAGTACAGAAGGAATGACAATACCACAAGATCTGATGCTTAGTCAGTACTTAGGCGTACTTTTTCACAGCTCAGTACTCCTAACTGCAACCCGTTAGATGCTACATCACTGCAGTGCCTTCCCCGTGTTTCTGAGGAGACGTTTTTTACTTTACAAAGTACATGTAGTATGCCTCTGTTTCGGTCAGCTGGGTGGAGTTTTCCACACAGGACACCACGATCAGTGCCAAGGTGTTACATTATTGGAACATTTTTGAACACCAGGGAGTTCCAGCCAATGTGGCAGCATCCAAAAGTTCCTCAGACAATTATCTCCACCCAGCTGGTTCTCAGCTGACTACAAACACAGCCCAAAAACACAAAGGTACATAGAACTCTTTCCTCAAAAATAAACGTTTTGAATGTACAGAACAGACGTGTGGGGTAAGAGGTTGTAAATATACATATCAATGCTGCAGAGAATCAGTTTCATATCAAATAAAGATTCTTCTTTGTGAGTTTTGTTGTGGTTCATTTGCAGTTTGATTGTTCCTGTTTAAATATACATTTTCCTTTTTCATCAGCAGAGATGTAATAATCAGTCTTTGGGCAGGATATGATGTCAAATCATAGCTGCCATACGTGAGCCTCATCGTTCCACTTTAACCTCTGAATGATGGTAGTAACCACTGTTCCCTCTAAGCTTCGCGCGTGCGCAATTGCGCACTGCTGACACGGTCTCCGCGCACAGATCTGCGCTGCGCACACACACAAAAAAAAAATCCAACCTAAATTGTAAATAAAATAAACACGTAACAATTCATTCTGTGCTATTTTTCAATGTGAGTCAGTGAGTGACCGGTGACTGGCTGCTGCAGCCAATGATGCGATTCACATACGTATTTACCATAGACTGTATATAATGGTATTTACGCAGCTAATCAAAGTCAGGCTTCCTTATGTGCAGCTACCGTTGTTCTCATAGATATGAATGAGTAGATAGGACACGCCCCTTTGAGCTACGTGCTATAGCGAGGCTAAGCTAGTGGGGGCAAAGTTTCAGTGCATTCCGTTGATGTAGACGGCGTGAAAACGGAAACAAGTATGCCGGCTCACTGTGCTGCATACAATTACACACTACCTCGTATGATTGAGACAAGGAAACTTGGAATGACTTTTCATAGGTAAGAATAGTTTTTGGCTCTTTTTTCATTATGAAATCTTGTTGAGAGCTTCCAGTCTATGAGAGCTAACTAGTTAGCCACTAGCAAAACGCTAAGGCGAGCTAGCAGCTTGACAAGCAAATACCAGACGATTAATAGTAGCTGTAGTATAGTTGTACAAGCAGTAGTAGTATAAAATAGCTGTTAGAGTCATAGAAGTAGTATCAGCATTTGTAATAGTATTATAAGTTGTAGTAGCAGTGCCAGTATCAGCAGCTGTAGTTCTGTGTACTAGCACGACTACTAGTAGTAGTCACATTGCTATTACTACCACCAATACTACCAATAGTAGTTATAAAGCCTAACTCATATATATCCAGATTACCATCTATGTTCTTCCTCCAAACCCATTTTATGATTGGGATTACAGGCAGTTCTTTAGGACTGCTCTCAAATAATTGAAATGTTACTAAACAAGGTTATACTTATCAAATTAAATAGCTCTGGTATCCAGTATATTGTACTTAATTTATTAGCATGATTTCTTTTTAATATGTTGTGTACAGACTTAATTACTTCTCTGTCTACTTTTCTTACTCCATGTAGGTTTCCCAGAGACTATGGGTTGAGGAGGAATTGGAAGTTTGTCGGCTTAGACCTGGTGTCATTCCATCAGTGTTAAACTTCCCGGCTCATCTTGGAAGAGTACGTGCCAGAAAGACCACGACCAAGCAGCCTTGAGATCTTAGGCAGCGTCTCCCTGAGGTGGGTGTCAACGGTGTTCACGGTCAGGTCTGTGGTAATCCCGTCAAAAAACAAAACAGAAAAAAATCTAGATTATAAATCAACATGTAACCAAAGCACTGTGTATAACGCCATAGTATAGGATGTAGTTCAGAAAATGTCAAAGTATAGTATGCTTTACTCAAGAATAACATAGTATGGCCTGTAGTTCATAGTAAAGCATGTTGGCAAGAAAAAAAAACAAAACATAGATTATTATGTGGTTCAAAAAGCGCAAAATGATAGGATGTTGCCTAAAATTGTCATGTATGATATATGGTTCAAAAAATGTCATAGTGCAGTATATTGTCAAAATAGTATGTAATTCAAGAAAACATCAGAGTATAATATGTCATCTAAAAAATGCCATAGAATAATAATTTCATTGCACAAGTAAAAGTATAGTAACTTTTAAAACTGTTCGAATTCTTATATGTTGCCAAAAAAAACAAAAACTAAAACAAAAAAAATGTCACAGTAATATGTCAATTAAAAAAGCCTATAGTATAGCGTGTCGCCCAACAAACATCATAGTATAGCATGTCGCTCTAAAAACGTCACAGTATAGCCTTTAGTCCACAGCTGTCAGTAGATGAGGAGCAACACAAAAACAGTCCAAACGCTGGTTTCCAGAGGGTTAGATGAGAATTTATTTGAAAGAGTAAGTTTACAACAACACAACATGTGAGGGGGTTAAAAACAAATGGGTGTTAGTAAAATAAAAATAAATAAACAGAACTAAAAGTGAACTTCATGTTGACATTGATGGGCATTCCAACCAGGAACAAAGTAAAAGATAATCAATACGAAAACATACTCTTCCTGTTCACCTCTTAAAACCCCAAAACACACCGCAGTAGCACCCTAAACTAAAACTACCAATGGGTTCCCTGTTTTCCTTTCTGAACAATTCAAAGGTCCCTCTCTATCTCCCCACACATCCACCAACCACTGGAGCACATCTCCAAAGTTCTGCCGGGCCAGCTCAGCTTCCCCTCAGAAGAAGTTCCACCACCTGCCAGATGAAGGAGCCTTTTGAGAGGCAGCTGGCATCGTGATTGGACTGTACTTTGGTCTGTTCCGGTCCAGCATCAGCTCCAGAGACGGCAGGTGGGACGAGTCAACGGAGGCCGGGTGGACGAAGGCATGCAGCTGAGTACAATCCAGAAAACAACAGAGGAGGAGTGCAGCAGCCCAGAGCCAGAACAAACAGAGTAGCATCGTATGTCTCTTAGAAAACATCATAGTATAGCCTTTGGGATGAAAAAACGCCATCATATACATCGTATATTGTACAAATAACAAGTCAAAGGAAAGAGACATACATTGTAGAATTGTAGTAATTGTGGGCTGACTGATTTACTGATTATCAGTATTTTATTTTTTACTGATTTATGGTAATGAATACATTTAAAAATGGTGCTACTTTGGCTCTGAACCTTTATCTACCTGTGGTCGCTCTGTCTTCTGGAGTGATTTGATTGGTTATACGTCAGGAATAAAACTCCTTTAGCATCTGTAAACAAAATGAAAACGTATCAACAAAGTTTTCTGTTAGAGTTTGTGTTCTAAGTTTAACTCCAAGATTTTAAATACTTTCATTTACTGCAAGTGAACATCTACTCCAAATGTCTCACTAATAATCATTATCAGCCTTAAAAACCCACAAAACACCCCTCTATACTCGACCACACTTAGTACAGTCCAGTTCCCCCTTCTATAAATCTGCTTGGAATCTTCCACTTCCTGTTTGTCAAAGTGGCCTTCTACCTGGACAGGTTTTGTTGGAGCTCATGCAACAAACATTTTGGGTAACTGCACTTTAATATGGATGGATGACACTGAATTAGAGTCTGTTTTAATGAGACTGAGTTAAGATGTGTAGCTTTGTCATTAAATAGTAAATTATTTCTCAGAATTCACAGAGAAAAGTCTGAAATGTTTGCTAGGTTAGCGTCCCACATGTTCTTTGGCTCAGCTAAAGCTAACTCTCTCCAACTTCTGGATCTCTTGAGTTGCTTGTTGTTAAAATATCTTGCTAGAGGTGCTGAAGCTCAGAAAGTCTGAGATGTTTGTTCAAAATAAGCTCATTCTCAAGTCTTATCTGAACTGTCCTCTTTTGTTTGAACTTTCCCTAAACTTAGGAGTTAATGACAGAGCAGCACATCCAGACTCAGTCTCATTTATGTAGAGATTAAACTTCAGTGTCATTCATTGATGTTAAAGTGCAGTTTTTCAAATGTTTGTTGCACATGCTCCCGACCAAACCAGTCCAAGTGGAAGACGATGTGAAGAGAAAGCTCCAGAGGATGAATATCACACATTTACATTGGAAATAAATGTCCTTTAATTAGACATTGTCATGCAAAAGTTGGATTTCCCTTTAATGATGTTCAAATCTTTGTTGAGTGCTTTGTTGATGTTGGTTTCTAAATGTTTTTTGACACTCGGCGCCAAAGATTAAAACCTTCAACACCTCACAAGCTGCAACAATTCACACATTATCAACTATCTTTCTGACTAAACTAAGATAAAACGTGAAAAACTGCCTGATTCCTGCATAATGAATGTAAATCTTTTTGTTTTTTATGACAGTAAACTGAATATATTTGGGCTTGACATTTTATAAACAAAAACAAGAAATGAATTACTGGAGAAAATGACAGATTAATGGACAAAAGAAAATGTGTTTTCCAACATATATGGCTGAATTACTCCAACATTACTAGATATATACAATTTTAATTCAATTTTATTTAGATAATGCCAATTACAGGTCAAATTGTCTCAAGATGCTTTATTTTCATATTTTTTTGTCATATTTAAAATATGACAAAGTAAGAAATTTAAACCTCTTGACTAATCCAATTTATTATTTGGTTTTTAAGAGACTAATTGACAATTCAAACTTTCTCCACTAAAACTAATAAACATGAGGTCAAATAGAAGGAACAGTTTTAAATACTGCAGTCCCACGAAGACAAGAATAAAGTTTCTCAACAAAAACTAAATCTGCTGGTGGATTCCATGAGAGTCCTAATAAAGGATAATAATGTGTGATACTAAAGGTTTGTGGTGCTAAAAATCTCCAAGTAAAGATATCAAGTTGAACATCTGGATGGAGGTTGATAAAAGTTGACCTCTCTTCATTTGTGTGGAGCAACTCCATGGATTTCATCGATGGTGGTTTAAGACCTGCTCTTCTAGTCGTCTTCCTTCTAGTCGCTGTAAAAAGTCAGTCCATCCTGGCCGACTTCAACACCACTTCATGACAACTTGTTCTGCCTCCGACCTCGTGGAAACTCAAGAAACTCGGGAAAACCTGTCGAGACTCGAAGAACTCGTGGAGACTCGAAGAACTCGTCGGGCGGGGGAAGGTGTGGTGGGCGGTGGGGGAGTAGAGGGGGGAGGCCGCCACCCACCTCCCCGCCTACTCTCCACCCTGACTCCACCCAGACTCCGCCTTGGCTCCACCCGTGTGGTCACTTGGAAACTACGATGCCAAAGGGACGACGAATTTATTTCTTTTTATCTGATCTGTAGCTCAGTGAGTTAAGGATTTGCCTATGGAGCTGCAGGTCGCTGGTTCAAGACCAGACCCTTCTTAAATTTTCTCAAAATCCTGACAAAGACAAAGAAAGAAAAAGGCCGGTGGTGGGTCTTGAACCAGCGACCTTCCAGTGGGTAGTCACTCTTCTTATCCCCTGAGCTATTCGCTCAGATACTAATTCTTCTTTTTTTTGCGCATTTATCATCTATTTTTTGTCGTTTTCGAGTTTTTTTTTAACTCGAGTCTCGACTCGACCGTTTTTCTCAGGAGGTTGGACTTCAGCCTTTGTGCTGGAGGGTTGAACCCTCAGTTCCAAGACTTTCCAAAGCCTCCACACCTCCCGAGTCCTCAGGACCTGAGCTTTCAGACAGTCTGAGGGCTGAAATTTTCTAAGTCCCACAGTAGTTCTCTGGTAGATTTAACTTTCAGACAGTCCAAGGACTGATATCTTCTAAGCTCCTGAGTAGTTCTCTGTACGTTTGAACCTTTCGACAGTCTGAGGACTGAAAACCTAAAAGTTCTTGAGCAGTTCTCTGTTATTTTGAACCTTCAGACAGTCTGAGTACTGAAGTTTTAAAAGTTTCTCAGTACTTCTCTGTTAGTTTGAACTTTCTGGTTAACAGAAGCCTTAAAACTTGTGACCATGAGTCTTGATTTCATATTTAGACCATCCATCTGAGTTCTTCTCAGACCTTCACCTGTGGGTTTTTTAGAAATCCTGAACAAACTTTGATTCTTTTCACTGAATAGTAAAGTTTGTGGAGATCAGAAGGTAACATTAGTTTGATAAATGCCTTCAACCTCTAGTAGACTTTATCTGGAAATCAGTTTTCTGAAATGAGTTCTTAGTAAATCTGTCCACAATCAAACCAAGAACAAAGAAAGAGGAAATGTTTAAAGAAACAACTTGATGTTTTCATTTCAGACTAGAAAACATTTAGAAATGTTTTGTCTTTTTAATGTTTAATTGTTGTTTTTTCAAATGTTTTATCAGCTTGTTTGAAAAATTTCCTTGTCTTTCCCAATGTTTAATTTTTTGATTAAATCTTTAAGGTTTTTCTTTTTAAATGTTCTACCACCTTTTAATGTTTAATTTTCTTTTTTAATGCTTCATTGTATTTTCAGTTTAATTCCTATTTAAAGTTTTATTGTCCTAAGATTTAATTTTTCTAATTAAACATTTAGTTTTTAATTAAATGTTTTGACTTTTAAAGGTTTAATAATCTAATGTTTTGTATTTTTCCAAATGTGTAATATTCTTGTTTAATTGTATTTTTTAAATGTTTAATTATCTAAAATATTTCATCTTTAATGTTTAATATTTTTGTTTAAAATTTTTTGTTTAATTTCATAGTTACATGCTTTGTATCTTCCGTTAAATTATCTAATTAAATATTTTGTCTAATATAATTTAATTGTATTTAATGTTTAATTTTCTTTTTTAAAGTTTTATTATATTAAATGTTTTTTCCTTTGATTTAATTGCTTTTTACTGTAGTTTATTTCTTTAATCTGTTTTTTCTGTCAAGATTTTAACCCCAACCTTAAAAATGAAACAAACCCTTAAATCACAATGAAAATACTTCTGTTGTCACAATCATGAGTTAGTCAATTATTCAGTTTATCAATTCAACTTTATTTGTTTAGCACCTTTCACACAGATAATAAAACTAAACAAGCAAAGAGAAAAAACTATGCTAAAACTATGAGTAAAACTCAAAAACATACAAACAAAAAAGAACATCGTAATAAAATGTGTTGTGTCCAGGGGATGGAGGGAGTTTATTGAAGTCTTCTTGGGCTCACATGGGAAATCATTTAAAATATAAACTTGATATTCAGTCTAAGGAAACTGGAAACTGCAGAGCGACAGAAGAACCAACAATATCTCCTGTTTTCTCCTTTAATGAGTCGACTCTTCTTGTGCTTTCAGACCAAAGAACTACAGACTCTTCACAACCTGCTCAAACTCTTGGTACAGGACCTCACCATACGGGTCAAGAAGGTTTCTGTCTCATTTCTACTCTGAAGCTCACCTTCTCCTGCTCAAACTGCTGACAAATGTTTCTGCTGCTATAAAGTCTGGCCTCCAGAACTTCCTAAAAACTCTCAAAGTCTCTTCTGCTGCAGGTTGCTTTGTAGAACTGTTCCAGAAAACCTCACTAAACCACACGGAGGGGCCTCAAGATAGTCGTCCAAATGAAACCATACAAAAACCAAACTAGCACAACCCAAACACTAAAGTCTCCTGCAGCCTACCAGAGAACCTCTGAGAACAGAGAATCAGGACAGGAACTCTTACCTTCTGGACAACCAACGTTGGTTCACAAACAAGAATACAGAATGTGTCTGACCAAAAACCTCTGAAGACTCACTACAGCCAAGATAAAGACACAACTCAGCTGCACCAAATCCACTAATCACTGCACACATTAGCACCATGTGCTAACTGTGGCTAAAGAACCACATGTACCAAGACAACTATCCAGTACAAAGCCCTAAAACACACCAAGAAACACATTAAAGTCTATT
>NW_026559480.1:0-20462 GCF_022539595.1 Amphiprion ocellaris | reverse complement strand
GAAGATGATGAAGAAGAATGAGGAGGAGAAGAAGAAGGAAAAGAAGAAGAACAAGAGGAAGAAGGAGGAGAAGAAGAAAAAGGAAAACACAAAGCAACTGCATAGACATAAAACATCCAGAAAAGGATGAAGATCTAAAGAACCAGGCTCTTTGCAGGAAGTTATTAAATATTTCAGTGGCAGAAGCTCAGAGGGATTAAATGTCAGATCAGGTGTTCAGTCAGTTCATGAGAATCTTCTGCAGCTTTTCTTTCCTCACAGATGAAGAAACGTTTCAGTATTTAGAGCAAACACCTGAAGATCTTCCCGACAGCAGCAAACCTCAATGAGAAGAGAATCTTTTTGTCCTGATGTCAGATGTTAATTCAGTCCTCCTCATGTCTGCAAAGGTCACGGTCCTTCCTCTCCTTTACAGAAGATGTCCTCACCTCCACAGGATGTAATAAACCACCTCCAGACTGCAGCTCCTCTTCTAAAAACTGGGACTTTATAAACGCTCATTTAAACAAACAAGAATTACTGGCATGTGTTGGAGTAAACGTTGAATCCTCACAGTAAAACAATGCCGTCACATAAAGAAAATATCAGCTTTTCCAGTCATTTAGTGAACAAAAATGTTAATATTCTTCTGTGGAAAATGTAGCTACACTGGAAAAAATGCTCCTCTCAAAACAAGAAAAAAAAACTTATTTCAAGGAACTTTCACCTTGAAATAAGTGAAAAAATTTGCCAATAGAAGTGAAAAATGGCTTGGTAAGATTTCTGGAAATAAGATATGAAATAAGATATAGAATATTGAGATCTTAAAATTAGCCGGAAAAACTTATTTGAAGCTATATTTTACCAGGATTGTCAAGCTTAGGTGTCTTAAAATAAGCCAGAAAAAAAAAGAAGCAGTTTTTCACTCGAAAATAGATTTTTGCTTTCATGTAACCTCCTAATCTGAAATGTATTAACCCTCCTGTTGTCTTCATTTACAGGCACCAAAAATATTATTTCCTTGTCTGAATAAAAATTCAAAAAATCAGCAAAAAATTCCCCAAATTTCTGAAAAATTTCAAAATCTTCAGGAAGAAAATTCCAATAATTCCTTAAAAGTTTTATTTAAAAAAAAAATCCCCCAAATTTGGCAAGAAAATTCTTGTAAATGTTTTCAAAAATTAGTAAAAATCTTCCAAAAAAATCCTAAAAATATCTAAAGTGATTCCATAAATATCAGTAAAACTTCTAGTATTTTCTTTAAGAACATTCACATATAAATGAACCAAAATCCAGTGAAATTAGTTGGATTTTGGTTGATTTTTATGTAAATGCTCTACAGAGACATTTTTAAAATTTCTTTTTTTCACCAAAAAATTTTCAAAGATTTCCCAAAAATGTTGAAAATGTGGACATTAGAAGTTTCACTATTTTTTTCTACATTTTCAAACTTTAAAACGGGTCAATTTGACCCGCAGGACGACACGAGGG
Organism: Amphiprion ocellaris; assembly: GCF_022539595.1. NCBI lineage: Eukaryota > Metazoa > Chordata > Actinopteri > Pomacentridae > Amphiprion > Amphiprion ocellaris. The sequence goes on along the minus strand of NW_026559480.1, from coordinate 18,992 downwards.
TTAAATTTATTTTCAGTTTTCTTGTAAAATTCAACTCAAAACAAAATAATTTCCAGATTGTTTGACTTAACAAGATATTTAAGATGCATTGTCTTAAAACAAGTCCCTCCATCTGCTGATACGTCTCTTGTTAAGTGAATTTATCTTAAATCAAGTGGGATGAGATGTTTTGACTAAAAATAAGACAAATAGACTTGGTAAGATTTAGAGTTTTTGCAGTGCAGCAGCTAATTAAACGGATGATTGAAGCTAAACTGCTGAAATATTTAAACATGGTAAACCTTTACATTTTCAAAGAAACCTCCAACCAACCCTCCTGAAAGCTGCAAATGTTGTGTAACAAACCCCTCCAGCATCGCGTCGCTGCTTCTTTTATGCACCTGCAGCTCTGATTATTATCGAACACAACACTTCTGCTGACAGTCGGGGTCACAAACCGCTATTTTTTTCCGCTGCTGCTGCTACAAACATGAGCCGCAGAAATTGTTTAGCTAATGAAAACCAGTTGAACATGAAGGTTATTCTCAGGAGAAAAGGTTACATTAGCTTTGTAATTTGGCCGGCGGCGGCTGTGATTGGCTGCTGGAGTGGAGTCATCCTGGGAGCTGGAAGGACAAAGAGTCTTTAATTCCCCCGCTGAAGGCCGGAGCTGCTCACAAACCAATGTGGGAGCTATTATCTGCTCGTCTCTCATCAGATTGTGAGCAGGTCTGATTTAATCGAGCTAATCTCCCCCGCTGCTGCTGCACCAACCGGCTGCAGCTCCAATCACTCCCCGCCTGACGAACCCTCCGGTCATTTTCTTTTAGCGCCGGGATCCTTATTAAGAGCATCTCTAATTTTCTCCCTGTCTCACCGAGCGGCGGCGGGAGGCAGGCGGTGGCACGGTGATTACGGTTGCCATGACGACGGTCCAGCGGTGCTCCAGGATCGCGGCCGGGCGGGGTGACAGAGAGCTGAAATTGCATTCCATTAGTGCTAATACGGAGACATTAAGAGTCCGTCTGCAGCTAACGGTCACTAATTCATCCAATCAGCTCGCAGGCAGACGCTTCGCCGAGTCGTCATGACCTCGCTGCCGATTAGCGGCTGACTGACAGCAGCCAACGCTTTGTTTTAAGCGGAGAAGAAAGGCCGAACACGAAGCGCTGCAGAACCCGTTTATCACGTGGATCTGCTGATTCTGGACCAGTTTAAACCTAAATACGCTTTATTTTCAGGTCTCAACCTTCAACAACAGGTTCTGCTGCTGGATTCTAAACAGCATCGGCTCAAACTGCTCATTTTACTGTGGATTTTTGCAAATTTATTATTTTAAACTTCTTTGTAGCTCTAAATGTGTTTTATGGATACATTTGACTTCAAATAAGCAGTTTGGATGGTTTTAGCTAAAGGTGTTAGCCACCACGATGCTGCTCAACCATTAAAAGGTCACAAAATGTTGTCAAAAGTCAACATTTCTAAAGTAGTTTTTAAAAAAATCTATAATTTAACCACCTCAGATCTGCAGATTGTGTGTTGTAGATAAATTTCACTTCGATGAAGCTGTTTGGAGTTTTAGCTAAAGGGGTTAGCCACCATGATGCTACTGAACCATTAGAACATCAAAAACTTCTGTCAAATGTGAACATTTTCAAAGAAATCTTTTTAAAAAAATCTATAATTTGACCTCTTCAGACCTGCAGATTTATTTAGATTTAAATTTGCTTTAAATAGCATTTAATTGTGTATTTTTACAGGGACAAATACACAATTAGTAGAAACTGCAGCTAATTTCCATCTGTTGTCTCTGAGCTGGAAAACACCTGGTGATTCACTACAGACTTCAACAAACACAATACTCCAAAGTCTCTGGAATGAAGAAGTCTCTGAGAAAACATCTCAAATTAAAAATAAAGGTTCTTAAATGGTTCTCCAGAAGGTTCTCTAGTTCTTTTTAGTCATTGTGTGTAGCTGTTTGTGTGTCTTTTTTACTCATTTAGTTCCTCTTTTTAGTAATTGTGCGCTTCTGTGAACAGTTTGTGTCTCTTTTTTGTGGGGTTTTAATTATTTTATGTCTCAGTAGCTGTTTTTAGGGGTCAAAGTTTTGCCGTTTGGACTCAGCTGAGCAGATTGAGCTCATTGCAGACACATTTCTACATGCTTACAGAACAGATGTTGCAGGAGCTCTGGGAGCAGAGCAGCGCTGCACGAGGAGACAAACAGGAACAAAGTACTAATTTCCTCTCATAACTTTGTGTTTCTTGTCTCCAAACCGTCATGATAAAATGATCATTTTGTGTCTCCTTTTGGTCATTTAGTTTATCTTTCAGGTCGTTTGGTGTTTTTGGTCTTTTTGTTTGTTTGTGACTGTTTCGTGTCTGTTTACTTTTTTGAGTCTCTCTTTAGTTCTTTTTGCACATTTCTGTGGCTGTTTTTCGTGGTTTTAGTCATTTTCTGTCTCTGTGGGTCTTTCTCTAGCTGTTTTGTGTCTAGTTTTACTCATTTAGTGTTAGAAGAATTATACTGAGGTTCATTGTGGTTATCATTGAATGACTGTAAAGGTATCTCTATGCATATGTAAGCACTTCTTGTTGAGAAGTACATGTACATTTTAACTGTAATCTGTATGTACTCACAGTAAAGAACAGGGTTAACGTGTTCCATATGATAAGATAATGCATGTGACACTTTCTCTGACACTATTCTCTGTTAAACATATCTTATGCTGACGTATGATGCTGCCCCATGTTACATGACTGTTTGAAACTAAATAAAAGATGCAGAGGAGATACACTCTTCGGAGAAGGAAGGCTGCAGCAGCGGTGCGTGCAGTCTCTATCTCCCCTTGCTGCAAGTAAAAGATCTGAGCTCGTGAGTACTGTCTTTCCTTCCTGTGCTGAGCGTGGGTATTTTCAGGTTTAAACCCAACATTTAGTTCCTCAGTTTAGCAGATTCAGCTCATTATAGACACAGTTCTACATGAACAAGTGTTGCAGGAGCTCTGGGAGCAGAGCAGCGCTGCACGGAGAGACACTTCAATGGGAACAGAAGACGAATTTAAATGAAGTTTTACACTTGTATAAGTACACTCTCATAACTTTGTGTTTGTCATCTCCAAACAGTTGGCTGTTGCAGAAATGGGGTGCTGTAAAATCAGTCATGATGAAATGATCGTCTCTTTTTGGTCTTTCAGTATTTCTTTCAGGCGTTTTAGGTCATTTTGTGTCTCAGTTCACTCATTCGTTGATATTTTTTGCATCCTCTGGGGTATTTTGTGTCTCTGAAAGGTTATTTGGTGTGTTTGTGGTCATTCCGTATTGATTTGTGGCTATTTTGTGTCTCTATTTTTAGTCATTTTGAATGTGTTCATCCAACAAAACACCAAACCAATAAAACAACAAAACAAAAAAACAACAAACCAACAAAACAAACCAACAAACAACTAACCAATAAAACAACACTCTAACAAACCAATAAAACAACAAACCAATAAACCAACTAAACAACAAACAATAAAGCAGCAAAACAAACCAACAAATCGACAAACCAATGAAACAAAACAAAACAACAAATAGCAAACCGATAAATAAGCAATCTAACAAAACAACAAATGAATAATAAAACAACAAAGCACCAAAACCAACAAACAAAAATAACAAACCAATAAAATAACAAACCAGTAAAACAAAAAAACAATAAAACTTCAAAATAACATTTTTGATAATTTGGAGTCACAGTCGACTCATAAAACCGATCATCTGAGGCATGTTTGTGGTCATTGTGAGTCTGTTTTTAGTTATTATGTGCCTTTTTGTGTTGCTGTTTGTGGCGGTTTTATCCATGTGTGTCTTTCAGGTTATTTTCGTGTTTGCATTTAGCAGTTTTATGTCACCTTGCTACTTTTGCATCTTTGCAAAATGGCTAAAAAGAGACACTAATGAGTAACGGGCGACATAAAACAGCTAATAACCATTTTATGTTTGGACTCAGTTTAGGAGATTGATCAGATGTTGCAGGACCTCTGGGAGCAGAGCAGCGCTGCACAAAGAGACACTTTAACGGGAACGGAGAATAAATTTGAATCAAGTTTTAAATTCTTATAGGTGTCATCTCATAACTTTGTCTTATCGTCTCCAAATGGTGGATTCTTGCAGATATGAGTCGCTGTAGAGATTTGAGGATGTTTGCTGAGATTTTGTCCAGATGAAGGAGGGTTTTTGGAGGTTCAGGTTTGGTCGTGTTCGGGTTTTTCCAAGGTTCAGGTCTGCTCTGGTCATGTTGGGTTTTTTGGTGGCTCTGGTCGTCTTCGGGTTCTTTGGAGGTTCTGGTTTTCTCTGTTCGTCTTCGGGTTTTTCTGAGGTTCTGGTCTGCTCTGGTCGTCTTCGGGTTCTTTGGAGGTTCCGGCCTGCTCTGGTCATCGTTTGGTTTTTCTGAGGCTCTGGTTGTGTTTGGGTTCTTTGGAGGTTCAGATTCTGATCGTGTTGGGACTCGTGGCCTCCTCAGACCATCAGGTGATGAGGGTGGTGTAACGTCAGCTTCTCCTCCAACGAGCCTCGACTCGCCGCTCTATTTCCCGTATCAGCTCCTCGCCTTTGTCTCCCCGCAGCGATCAATAATGTTTGAGGCCGACTCGCCGGAACAACAAGCATCCAAGCGAGTCGGGCGATAATTGTGAGGCTCGATTCGTTTGTTTTTGCTCGTCTGTTGTCTCTGCTGGCGCTGTGTGTAATCAACATGTGAGCGAGGACGGCGGACAGACGGACGGACGAGGAGGACGGGACGGAGGGACGGATGAGGCGGGGGGTGTTCATGCTGTCTGCTCTCGTCTTGTTTCCTAACAGACACAACTAAATCGCCTCGACGTGGGAAAACTGTTGTGTCGGCGTGTCGTCATCGGGCGCCAAGGAGGGAGGCTGAATGGACGAGTTACTACGGCAACAAAGCCATCATCCCTCCGTCTGCCAGCCGGAGAATAGACGGCGAAGAGCAGCCTCGCAGGGAGAAGTGAAAGACGATGGGAGGATGAAGAGGAGGGAGAGGATAAAGGAGGAAGACAAAGAGGAGGAGAGGAAGCGAGCGGAGCGGTAGGAAAAAAAAGGAGACGAGGAGAGGCTGAAAGGTGCTGAAAACTGAGATAAAGAGCCGCAGACGCAACTCTGTCAGGTTCCTTTGTGGTGCAAATGTTTGTTTTTCACCAAAACGCAGCCGACAAAACAATGAAAGAGCTGCTAGAGTTCCACATCAGAGGGAAGCAACACACAAACACCAGGTTCTACCTTCATCTGGAGGTAGAACCTTCATCTGGAGGAACATCTGGAGGTTCTACCTTCATCTGGAGGTAGAACCTTCATCTGGAGGAACATCAGGAGGTTCTACCTTCATCTGGAGGTAGAACCTTCATCTGGAGGAACATCTGGAGGTTCTACCTTCATCTGGAGGTTCTAGCTTCATCTGGAGGAACATCAGGAGGTTCTACCTTCATCTGGAGGAACATCAGGAGGTTCTACCTTCATCTGGAGGAACATCAGGAGGTTCTACCTTCATCTGGAGGTTCTACCTTCATCTGGAGGTTCTACCTTCATCTGGAGGAACATCAGGAGGTTCTACCTTCATCTGGAGGTTCTAGCTTCATCTGGAGGAACATCAGGAGGTTCTACCTTCATCTGGAGGTAGAACCTTCATCTGGAGGAACATCAGGAGGTTCTACCTTCATCTGGAGGTTCTAGCTTCATCTGGAGGAACATCAGGAGGTTCTACCTTCATCTGGAGGTTCTACCTTCATCTGGAGGTTCTACCTTCATCTGGAGGAACATCAGGAGGTTCTACCTTCATCTGGAGGTAGAACCTTCATCTGGAGGAACATCTGGAGGTTCTACCTTCATCTGGAGGTAGAACCTTCATCTGGAGGAACATCAGGAGGTTCTACCTTCATCTGGAGGTAGAACCTTCATCTGGAGGAACATCAGGAGGTTCTACCTTCATCTGGAGGTAGAACCTTCATCTGGAGGAACATCTGGAGGTTCTACCTTCATCTGGAGGTTCTAGCTTCATCTGGAGGAACATCAGGAGGTTCTACCTTCATCTGGAGGAACATCAGGAGGTTCTACCTTCATCTGGAGGAACATCAGGAGGTTCTACCTTCATCTGGAGGTTCTACCTTCATCTGGAGGTTCTACCTTCATCTGGAGGAACATCAGGAGGTTCTACCTTCATCTGGAGGTTCTAGCTTCATCTGGAGGAACATCAGGAGGTTCTACCTTCATCTGGAGGTAGAACCTTCATCTGGAGGAACATCAGGAGGTTCTACCTTCATCTGGAGGTTCTAGCTTCATCTGGAGGTTCTAGCTTCATTAGGAGGTTCTAGCTTCATCTGGAGGAACATCTGGAGGTTCTAGCTTCATCTGGAGGTAGAACCTTCATCTGGAGGAACATCTGGAGGTTCTACCTTCATCTGGAGGTTCTACCTTCATCTTGAGGTTCTACCTTCATCTGGAGGAACATCAGGAGGTTCTACCTTCATCTGGAGGTTCTACCTTCATCTGGAGGAACATCAGGAGGTTCTACCTTCATCTGGAGGTTCTACCTTCATCTGGAGGAACATCAGGAGGTTCTAGCTTCATCTGGAGGTTCTAGCTTCATCTGGAGGAACATCAGGAGGTTCTACCTTCATCTGGAGGTTCTACCTTCATCTGGAGGAACATCAGGAGGTTCTAGCTTCATCTGGAGGTTCTAGCTTCATCAGGAGATTCTACCTTCATCTGGAGGTTCTACCTTCATCAGGAGGTTCTACCTTCATCTGGAGGTTCTACCTTCATCTGGAGGAACATCAGGAGGTTCTACCTTCATCTGGAGGTTCTACCTTCATCTGGAGGAACATCAGGAGGTTCTACCTTCATCTGGAGGTTCTACCTTCATCTGGAGGAACATCAGGAGGTTCTATCTTCATCTGGAGGTTCTACCTTCATCTGGAGGAACATCAGGAGGTTCTAACTTCATCTGGAGGTAGAACCTTCATCTGGAGGAACATCAGGAGGTTCTACCTTCATCTGGAGGTAGAACCTTCATCTGGAGGAACATCAGGAGGTTCTACCTTCATCTGGAGATTCTAGCTTCATCTGGAGGTTCTACCTACATCTGGAGGTTCTAGCTTCATCTGGAGGAACATCTGGAGGTTCTAGCTTCATCAGGAGGAACATCAGGAGGTTCTACCTTCATCTGGAGGTAGAACCTTCATCTGGAGGAACATCAGGAGGTTCTACCTTCATCTGGAGGAACATCAGGAGGTTCTACCTTCATCTGGAGGTTCTACCTTCATCTGGAGGAACATCAGGAGGTTCTAGCTTCATCTGGAGGTTCTAGCTTCATCAGGAGATTCTACCTTCATCTGGAGGTTCTACCTTCATCTGGAGGTTCTAGCTTCATCAGGAGATTCTACCTTCATCTGGAGGTTCTACCTTCATCAGGAGGTTCTACCTTCATCAGGAGGTTCTACCTTCATCTGGAGGTTCTACCTTCATCTGGAGGAACATCAGGAGGTTCTACCTTCATCTGGAGGTTCTACCTTCATCTGGAGGAACATCAGGAGGTTCTATCTTCATCTGGAGGTAGAACCTTCATCTGGAGGAACATCAGGAGGTTCTAGCTTCATCTGGAGGTTCTAGCTTCATCTGGAGGAACATCAGGAGGTTCTACCTTCATCTGGAGGTAGAACCTTCATCTGGAGGAACATCAGGAGGTTCTACCTTCATCTGGAGGTTCTACCTTCATCTGGAGGTTCTAGCTTCATCTGGAGGAACATCTGGAGGTTCTAGCTTCATCTGGAGGAACATCAGGAGGTTCTAGCTTCATCTGGAGGTTCTAGCTTCATCAGGAGATTCTACCTTCATCAGGAGGTTCTAGCTTCATCTGGAGGTTCTAGCTTCATCAGGAGATTCTACCTTCATCAGGAGGTTCTACCTTCATCTGGAGGTTCTAGCTTCATCAGGAGATTCTACCTTCATCTGGAGGTTCTACCTTCATCAGGAGGTTCTACCTTCATCAGGAGGTTCTACCTTCATCTGGAGGTTCTACCTTCATCTGGAGGAACATCAGGAGGTTCTACCTTCATCTGGAGGTTCTACCTTCATCTGGAGGAACATCAGGAGGTTCTATCTTCATCTGGAGGTAGAACCTTCATCTGGTGGAACATCAGGAGGTTCTAGCTTCATCTGGAGGTTCTAGCTTCATCTGGAGGAACATCAGGAGGTTCTACCTTCATCTGGAGGTAGAACCTTCATCTGGTGGAACATCAGGAGGTTCTAGCTTCATCTGGAGGTTCTAGCTTCATCTGGAGGAACATCAGGAGGTTCTACCTTCATCTGGAGGTAGAACCTTCATCTGGAGGAACATCAGGAGGTTCTACCTTCATCTGGAGGTTCTACCTTCATCTGGAGATTCTAGCTTCATCTGGAGGTTCTACCTTCATCTGGAGGTTCTAGCTTCATCTGGAGGAACATCTGGAGGTTCTAGCTTCATCAGGAGGAACATCAGGAGGTTCTACCTTCATCTGGAGGTAGAACCTTCATCTGGAGGAACATCAGGAGGTTCTACCTTCATCTGGAGGAACATCAGGAGGTTCTACCTTCATCTGGAGGTTCTACCTTCATCTGGAGGAACATCAGGAGGTTCTACCTTCATCTGGAGGTAGAACCTTCATCTGGTGGAACATCAGGAGGTTCTACCTTCATCTGGAGGTTCTACCTTCATCTGGAGGAACATCAGGAGGTTCTATCTTCATCTGGAGGTAGAACCTTCATCTGGTGGAACATCAGGAGGTTCTAGCTTCATCTGGAGGTTCTAGCTTCATCTGGAGGAACATCAGGAGGTTCTACCTTCATCTGGAGGTAGAACCTTCATCTGGAGGAACATCAGGAGGTTCTACCTTCATCTGGAGGTTCTACCTTCATCTGGAGATTCTAGCTTCATCTGGAGGTTCTACCTTCATCTGGAGGTTCTAGCTTCATCTGGAGGAACATCTGGAGGTAGAACCTTCATCTGGAGGAACATCAGGAGGTTCTACCTTCATCTGGAGGTAGAACCTTCATCTGGAGGAACATCAGGAGGTTCTACCTTCATCTGGAGGAACATCAGGAGGTTCTACCTTCATCTGGAGGTTCTACCTTCATCTGGAGGAACATCGGGAGGTTTAAACGATCCAGATTCACATCCAGACTTGGAAATGTTCTGGATGGAACCGAACGCCTCACTGCAGCAGCTTCAATGAAACAACAAACCAATAAAACAATAAAATAATAAAACAACAAAATCAACCAATAAATCAAACAAACAAAACAATAAACTGACAAACCCATAAAACAACAAACTAATAATCAATAAACCACCGTCTGATAGTTTATAGTCGAGGTCAACCCACACAATCTATTCTCTGAGGCCTGTTTGTGTTCATTTTCTGTCTCTTTTTTTTTGTCATTATTCATCATTTTGTGGTTGTTTTAAATTATTCTTCGCTGTTTTGTGGGGTTTTTTGTCTTATTAACAGAATTTTGTGTGTTTTTGACCATTTTGTTTGTGGCTGTTTTGTGTCTATTTTTACAAATTTTGCTTCTCTTGTTATTTTGTGTCTCTTTGTGGTTCTTGTTCATGTATTGTATAAATTTGTCAGGTAAATAATCAGTAAAGTTGATCTAATCCTAAGTTTTGTGTCTCTTTGGGGAAATTCAGTCGATTTTCTGCCATTTTCTTTGCTGTTGTGTGTCTGTTTTTAGTCATTTTGAATCTCTTTGTGGTCATTTTTTAATTCATTGTATGAATTTTGCTGCTGAAAAACCAATAAAGTTGATCTTATCCTATCTTTTGCATGTTTTCGGTCCTTTTTTATGGATTTTTCGGTCATTTTTTGTCTCTTCATTGTTATTTCGTGTCTCTGTGGTTGTACCATCTGTTATTTTTCATTTATTGGGTTAATTTCCCCTTTAAAATATTGAATAAAGTTTATTTTGTGCTTTGTTTTCATTGTTTATATGAGTGTTTAGTGTTCAGTGTGACAGGAGGAGGTCGGAGCAGATGATGGGCGAACAAAACAGTTTATTTATGTTTAAATTCAGTGAATTCATCTTCTTTAATGTGAATATTTTCTGTTTTCTTTCGTCTTCTATCATTAAACTGAAGATCTTTGCATAAATCACTGACATTATTTTTGTTTTCGTACGTTTTAGAGACCCAACATCTGAGCCATTCATCCAGAAAATGATCTAAATATTAATTAACAGTTAAAATAATTATTAGTTTCCCAACAGAAACCAAGATTTTACTTGTTTTAAACATATTTTTTATGGTTTTTAACCCTCGTGTCATCCTGTGGGTAAAATTGATCCGTTTTAAAGTTTGAAAATGTGGGAAAAAAATTATTTTTCTGTCGATTTTTCAATATTTTTGGGATTTTTTTGAACATCTGTTGGTGAAAAAAAAGAAATGTTTTTTAAAAATTCGCTGGATTTTGGTAGATTTTTATAAAAATATTAGAAGTTTTATTGATATATATGTAATCATTTTAGATATTTTTAGGATTTTTTGGAAGATTTTACTAATTTTTGAAAATATTTACAAGAATTTTCTTGCCAAATTTTGGGGATTTTTTTAAAAATAAAACTTTTAAGGAATTATTGGAATTTTCTTCCTAAAGGTTTTGCAAATTTTCAGAAATTTGGAGAATTTTTTTGCTGAATTTTTGGATGTTTTTCAGACAAGGAAGCAATATTTTTGGTGCCTGTAAATGAAGACAGCAGGAGGATTAATGAAGACTGGCTTCAGTTCTCTTTAAACGTTGGTTGTTTGTGTTGCATTCGATGTCATTTTTCTGGATTTTGTGACTGAAGATCTGAAAAAAAGAATAAAATAAACCTGAACTTTAATCCTAAACAGCTAATAATTCTAATTTAATGCGATTTAATGTAATTTAATGTGATTTACATCCACAGTTTCAAACAAAACATAAAATAAATGGATCCAGTTCCGCTAAAATCCAGTTAAGGCACCATGTTGATATCATATTTAATATTCAGACCAAACATTTAAAACAACTAAAGTACATGAGAGTAAAACAAGAGTAAAACTGCTGTTAAAAACTATCCTAAAGCACTTAAATACAGCAGTCAGTGTAATATATGGTGTGATTTTAACAGAATAATTGACATATTTAGGATTAAAACCCTTTAAAAATGGTATAATAATTTATACAACTAAAAACATAATAAACCTGAGACACCATGGTGTTATCAATATTTACCAATTTAATCTAATTTAAATATTAATATTAATAACAATGGCTATTAATCCCACAAATTAAAGTTATAAAACTACAAAAATATTCATAAAAACCCAACAAATTCATGTCTTTCTGTGAGCAGCTTTATTTTTATTTATATTTGTGTTAATCCAAACTGTATTGTGTGTTTTTTATTGGTTTTATTTTATTATCACGAGACATTTAAATGCATTTTCACCTAAACCCGACTCAGATAAACTCACTCTGAGGCTGTTTTCTGGTTTATTTTATCACAAAAATACGATCCGAATCATAAAATCTAAACTGTTAAAGGGTTTATGTCAACAGAAAACAAGGTATTTCCTCTAAATCATGTTGTTTTTATGCCTGAGAATGACTAAAAATAAAACCAAATGTGTCTTTTTCTTCCAAAATGTGGGTAAAAGTCCAGTTTAGTTGTATGTTTTTTTTAGCTCTATTTATTCAAACAGGAGAATATTTTGGTTCATGTTTGTCTTTTTGAATGACTTAAGTCAGATTTTTGCTGCTAAGACATTAAAAACTGTTCTCTGAGGTTTTTTTCTGGTTTATTTGGTCACAAAAATACGATCCGAATCCTAAAATCTTTAATTTTTCTGGCTTGTCTGCAGCCGACCAATCAGAGAGCAGCTGGGAGGGACTCTGGAAGGCAGGAAATGGAGGAAAAATGAAGAAAGAGTCGGATTTGAACCTGAACCAGATCATTTAGTGAAACTAAGCAGGATTCTGACGTGTATTTAAACTGTTAAAGGGTTTATATGGACAGAAAATTAGATATTTCCTCTAAATTATGCAGTTTTTATGCCTGAAAATTAAACCAAATGTGTCTTTTTCTTTCAAAATGTGAATGAAAGTCCAGTTTAATTGTGTTTTTTTGCTGCAAATACACATTACTTTAGCTGCATTTATTAAAACTGAACAATATTTTGTTCCATATTTGTCTTTTTGAATTATTTAAATGTAATTGTGCTGCTGAGATGTTAAAAACTGCTCTCTGAGCTTTTTTCTGCCTTATTTTATCCCAAAAGTACGATCCGAATCATAAAATCTAAACTGTTAAAGGGTTCATGTCAACAGAAAATGAGATATTTCTTTTAAATCGTGTCATTTTTATGCTTGAAAATGACTAAAAATAAAACCAAATGTGTCTTTTTCTTCCAAAATGTGAATAAAAGTGCAGTTCAGTTGTGTTTTTATTTATTAAAACTGGACAATATTTTGCTCCATGTTTGTCTTTTTGAATGATTTAAATCAGATATTTGCTGCTCAGATGTTAAAAACTGCTCTCTGAGGCTTTTTTCTGGTTTATTTCGTCACAAAAATATGATCCAAATCATAAAATCTAGTCTTTTTGAATGATTTAAATCAGATTTTGCTGCTCAGACGTTACAGAAATGTTCCTACAGAAATGTCTGACAGTTTTATCTTGTTAATTATGAATTAAACTCCAATTAAATGTTTTTTTTAGCTGCAAAGACGCATGAATTTAGCTGCATTTATTAAAACTGGACAATATTCTGTGTAATATTTGTCTTTTTGAATGATTTAAATCAGATTTTGCTGCTCAAAGGTTACAGAAACATTCCTACAGAAACATCTGAAGCTGCTGTTTTCCTGTTTTTCTGTTTCAGCTTCTCTAATCTGTTGGCGGAAAAAACAAACCGGAGCCCAGCGAGGCCCCGGTCGGCCTCTGGATCCTCTGGATCCTCTGGATCCTCTGGATCCTCTGGATCCTCTGGATCCTCTGGATCCTCTGGATCCTCTGGATCCTCCGGATCCTCTGGATCCTCCTCGGGGCTTCGCCTCGTTGCTCTTCTGTTAATCTGATTAACTTGGAGCTGGTTGGAGGTGATTTTTTTAGTTAATTTAAAGTTAAAGCAGCAGAAGCAGCTTCATTTCTGGGACTATTTCCTGCTGCAGATGACGACAGAAAAAGGTCTGAATCCTGGTTCTGTTTTAAACCTTCCTGGAGGAAAAAATGACACAAAAAGGCATCAGAAAGGTTGAAGACGAGCGACGGGATGAAAAGATTAATGAAGCGAGAAAACGGCGGCGAGCCGAGACATATGGCTGCTGCTGGTTGGAGCCGCTGGTGTGACAGACGAAGACAAAAAGCTGAGAGAAAAGGACAGAAAAAGGACAGAAAAGGAAAGAAAAGGACGAAAAAGGACAGAAAAAGGAAGGAAAAGGACAGAAAAAGGAAAGAAAAGGACTGAAAAAGGACAGAAAAAGAAAGAAAAGGACTGAAAAAGGACAGAAAAAGGAAGGAAAAGGACAGAAAAGGAGAGAGAATGTAGAAAGAGCAGAACCAGGAGGCGAAACACAAATTGAAAATCAGGATAAAACACATTAAAATGAATATTTTCTGAAGTTTTCCGGCCAAATGTTGCTCAGATTACTGAGATCTGGAATCTAATCTGAGAATAAAACACAGATAAAACCGGATTAAATAAACATCACAGCAGGAAAAAGGAGGATTTGAAGCCGAGAAACAGAAGAAATCAAAGACAAGCATCAGCAGATTAAATCTAAACGTCTAAATGTGAAGAAAGAAAAGCAGAAATATCAGAAAGCACCATAAAATATAATAAACACACATATTAATCTGTTTAAAGATCAAACTTGCAGGGATTTAAGGATGTCATAACACAAGAAAAGACAGAAAATAATAACACAAACAACAATAATAAAATTAAGAAAATAAAAAATAATAACAAATATAAATAATAAAAACATAAACCTAATTATAATGTAATAAAATAAAAAATAAAATACAAAATAGCAACGTAAACATAATAATAAAATAAATAATAATAAATAAATTAAATAATAATAACAACATAAACAACAACAATCATAAATAATAAAAACAATAATAAAACAAAATAAATAATAACAAATATAATATTAATAAAATAAACATGATAATAACAGTATGATAAAATAAATAATAATAACAGCATCTATAATTATAATTCACTCATTTGTATTTAATTCATGTTTTTATCTTCATGCTAAATTATTCTAAAGCCTAAAACGCTTCAAACTGATTTGATTCCTGTTGAAATAAACATAAAATATTATAAAAATAAATACAAAATTAAATGCAAAGATGCAGGAGATAATCTATAAATTAAATTCAGTGTGTTTTGTTTGTTTTTATTCATGCATTTAACTGAAACTCTGTATTTTCTGCTTTTATTTAAGCTTTTTCTGAGGAATTCAAACCCTAATAAGCTCCTAAAGCTGCAGATTTAGTTTTTTTTCCTTGTTTCTGGTTGTTCTGTGGCATCTCTGCAGGTTTTTCTGCTCCTGCAGCTTTAATTCTCCGTCTGGTTGCGTCTATAGGAGCAGTGTTTCTTTACCGTTTGCTTTCTGAGCCTCAGCAGGAGGACGTTTAACGAGATGAAGCACAAAGAATCGAGGAAACGTGGAAATGTGGAGCTCCGTTTTCTGATTCTGCTGCAGCGACGACGACAAACGAGGCGAGAAACAGATCGAAGGAAAGAAATCCTGCAGGAATTAAACAAGCTGCAGGTTATTTAATGTTAGAAATACTAAATGTGATCACAGATGCATCAGTAATAATAACAATAATAATAAATAACAATAATGATGTTTGAATCCTGTTTTCTTTCTCTTTCTCTTCATTTTATTTCCCACCAGGAGCCTAAAAACACTCAGAAATCTCAGAAATATTTCCAGATATTGAAATAAATTCTACTTATTTCATTTATTTATTATTTTAGTCACTTCTAAACAATATAAACTGCAAATCTGCAAAAATAAATAAAGATATCAACAAAAAAAACCACAATAATAATTATTATGTTTGAATCTTTTTTCTTTCATTTCTTTTGGTTTCTCTTCATTTTATTTCATTAAAAACATCTCATAAATCTCAGAAATATTTGCAGATATTGAAATAAATTCTACTTATTGCATTTATTTATTATTTTAGTCACATTTAAACACACTGAGACTGAAAATAGATTTAAATAAAACACAGAATAAATGAAAACAGGAGCAGAAAAAGCTACAAATCTGCAAAAATAAAGACATCAATAAAAAACAGCATTATAATAATAACAATAACTAATATTGTGATTATAATAAATTATTAGTGCTGTTTTATTATTTTTGCCTCTTTATTCTTATTTTTATTTATTGTTTCATTAGAAAAAATCCTCTTAACTAAAAATATTATCAATAACTTTGACTTATTATCAAATAAAATCAACAAAACGAAGCTTCTGGTTTCATTTATGACTAAATAAATAAATTAATAATAATAATAATAATAATAATAATAATAATAATAATAATAATAATTATTATTATTATTATTATTATTATTATTATTATTATTATTGTTATTGTTATTATTATTATTATTATTATTATTATTATTATTATTATTATTATTATTATTATTATTATTATTATACGTTTATTTGTCTTTTATTAATAAATGAAATCAAATTTACTTAAGAAACACATTTAAGAGCTTCACAGTTCTATACATTTTATTTAAATTAGTGTCAAATAATGTTTTTTAAACCTGCTTATAATTAAAATAATTCTTTCTTCAATGTTTCTGCTGCTTGTTTATGACAGATAATTAAATATTAATAAATTAAACGAGTAAATATGGACTTTATGGTGTTTTTTATAATGACTAATAAGTATGCACTCATACTAATATATTTATTTATTGTCACATGTTCAGAATAAATAATTAAATTATAAGAATAAAGCAAACATCTGCACATAAATGTGGATTTAATTATGCCCTTAAACCTTTTTATGATTGTAAATAAAGAAAACATCCATGAATTATGTGTTATTACAACAAACAGTGACATAAAACATTTAAATGGGTTTGATTCTGCAAAAGTGCAAAATCTAAACCGACATTAATGCATTTTTTAGTGTTTTATAAACGTTCTATTAATGTTTTATTGATTTACACAGAATATTATTAATAATTAATAAGAAATAACGATGTTTGAGGGAAGAAATGCTGGAGATGATGCAGGAAATGTGTGTAAATATCAGAATAAAGCAAATACATTCATGTAAATATGGATTTAATTGTGTTTTTTTAAAACCTGTTTATGATTATAAATAATATAAATATCCATGAATTACAGCTAAATGTGTTTAATTACAACAAATAATCACATAAATAAAGGAATCCTCACATTTATCCTGCAAAAATACAGTTAATATTTAATTTATTGCAAAATCTAAACACACATTAATGCATTTTTTAGTATTTTTGGTGGGTTTCACTCAAATTATTAGGATTTGTGCAGAATATTATTAATAATTAATGTGAAAAAACAACATTTGAGGAAAGAAATGCTGGAATAAATTCACTCGTTTAGGGTTTTTATGTTTGCATGATGGAGGAAATGTGAGTAATTGTAAGAATAATGCAAATATATGCATGTAAATATGGACTTAATTGTGTTTCTTACAACAAATAATCACATAAATTAAGCCATTCTCACATTTAAACAGGGTTTATTCTGCAAAAGTGCATGTTATATGTCATTTATTGCACAATCTAAACACATACGAAGGCATGTTTTAGTATTTTTAGTTTGTTTCATTCATATTATTCCAATTTACACACAACATTATTAATAATTAATGCAAAACAATGACGTTTGAGCAAGAAAATGCTGCAAAAATTCACTTTTTTTTAATAATTATTACATTTAAATGGGCTTTATGGGGTTTATTCTGCAAAAAATGCACATAATAGTGACTAATATGTCTTTTTTTTTACTAAATCTGAATGCACATTAATGCATTTTTAGCATTTTCTAAACGTTCTATTAATGCTTTACTCAATTCGTGCACAATGCTGTTAATAATTAATGTGAAATAATGACGTTTGAGTGAAGAAATGCTGGAATAAGTCACTCATTTGAAGTAATTCCCACATTTAAATGGGGTTTATTCTAATAAAGTGCACATTATATTTAATTTATTGCAAAATCCAAACACACATGAATGCATTCTTTAGTATTTTTAGTGTGTTTTATTCAAATTATTACAATTTGTGCAGAATATTATTAATAATTAGTGTGAAATAACAGCAAGTAGTCTCATAAATAAAACAATTTTCACATTTAAATTGGGTTTATTCTGCAAAAGTGCCAAATCTAAACACACATTAATGTATTTCTTAGTATTTTTAGTTTTTTTTACTCGTATTATTAGGATATTATTAATAATTAATGTGAAATAACAACATTTGAGCACATTTTATTACAATAAATAGTCTAATAATTAAAATTATTGAGGTTTATTCTGCAAAAGTATTATTTCCTTTATTGCAAAATCTAAAGTAACAATAGATTTTTAAAATTATTTTCTAAACATTCTATCAATGTTTTATTTGATTTGTGCATAATATTATTAATAATTAATGAGAAACAATGACGTTTGAGTGAAGTAATGCTGAAATAATTCACTCGTTTGAAGTAATTCTCATTTTTGGGATTTATTCTGCAAAAGTGTACATTATATGTCATTTATTGCATCATCTAAACACACATGAATGTATTTTTTTGTATTTTTAGCATGCTTTACTGCAATTTGTGCACAATATTGTTCATAATTAATGCAAAACAACATCATTTGAGTGAAGAAATGCTGGAATCAATTCACTCATTTGAAGTAATTCTCACATTTAAATGGGCTTCATGGGGTTTATTCTAATAAAGTGCACGTTATATGTCATTTATCTAAACACACATGAATGTATTTTTTAGTATTTTTAGTTTGTTTCATTCATATTATTATGATTTGTGAACAATGTTATTCATATTAATGTGAAATAACGGCGTTTGAGTGAAGAAATGCTGGAATAAATTCACTCGTTTGAGGTTTTTGTGCACGTTTAGATGCTGGAGATGATATAGGGAGTGTGTGTTGTGTTTCAGTACACACATACACACACTATAACACACACACACACACACACACACACACACACACACACACACTGCATGAGAAGACAAAGAGGTTTTTTCTGCAGCTGCTTTGACTCGTTTACACACGTGACAGGTTGTGTGTGTGTGTGTGTGTGTGTGTGTGTGTGTGTGTGTGAGTGAGAGAGAGAGAGAGAGAGAGAGAGAGAGAGAGAGAGAGAGAGTGTGCATGATATGCACACTCTCTCTCTCTCTCTCACACACACACACACACACTGGTGGAGTTAAAGCTGCATCTTGGGTCTTTCCTTGCAGCTAAACATTTGTTTCTTGATGAAAATTTGGGTTTTTTTGTCGTCGTTTTTTGGTCTTTTTGGTCCCCGGACTCTAAAATCTTTCCCCGTTGCTGCTCAGCCTCTGCAGATCTGAGAGTTTGTGCAGCAGTCGCCTCCCCTCGCCGCCTGCTCTCCTCTCTGCTGCTTTTTTTAATTGGCATATAGGGAGGCTTGTTTGTTTTTGTTGTCTGCTGTTTCTTAAATGTGTGTGTTCGTGTTCATGTGGCCCCCGGTGTCCCAACAAGCACCGCGGTAGGTGTTGGGAGGCGCTTTTCTGGCGGCAACAGACAAACAGACACACACACACACACACACACACACACACACACACACACACACACACCACAACAACAACAACACACACAGACACACAAACACACACGGCAGACAAAATGCTGCATGACAAAGACTGAAA
This sequence comes from Amphiprion ocellaris, assembly GCF_022539595.1. NCBI lineage: Eukaryota > Metazoa > Chordata > Actinopteri > Pomacentridae > Amphiprion > Amphiprion ocellaris. Next base: position 11 of record NW_026559480.1, on the reverse strand, counting down.
TCACACACAGC
>NW_026559479.1:0-21160 GCF_022539595.1 Amphiprion ocellaris | reverse complement strand
TGGTAGGTGAAGATGTCAGAGTGAGTTGTTGTTTTAGAAGAACCCTGCTGCCGCCATCTTTGGTGACCCAGGTAGAGGACGAAGGTGGACAGAGGGAAGACGAGAAGGATTTTCAGTGCAACAATGATAACGTAAATGGACACGCTAATCTCATCGCTGCGGCACAGAATGACAGAGTTGGAAGTTGATGAGGAGTTAACTGACATATTTCCTGCATATATCGTAGATCTGAAAAGAAAACAAAATTAAAGAATCAAAAAAGGAGAAAGGATGTGTCAAGAAAGGAAAAGGTGAAAGGAAGAGACTACCACAGTGAAGTTACATTTTGTCATCTTAAGAAGCTGCGCTGTGAAACAGTGCATAAGAAATGGGAGCAAATATTGGCTCCTGAATATCTTTTTCCCACTGACAGATTCCATTGGAACATTTTCTTCCATCAACAAAAATTGTTTAAAAAAATGTATTTTTAAAAGAAAAAAAACTGTGAGAAAATCCTGACTGTTTTGTTGTCAGTTAATGCAAACTGAACAATAATCTGTAAAAATGGACAAATGGATATATATATATATATATATATATATATATATATATATATATATATATATATATATATATATATATATATATATATGAATGTGAAGTCTGTGGAATCACACTGTAGCTTCTGATTTGTCAAAAACATCATGTCCCATTTACTCCAAAGTTGATTTATCCGTTTTAATAAGATTTTAATTAAAATTCATCTTACAGTGATATTTAATGGAAAAATAACATTTTGCAATGAGAAACTATAGGGAATGTCAGAGCAGAAACAATCCAGCTGAGATGAGACAAACATGCAGGCAAGAATCGAAATTCATACACTCATAGGTAAATGTAACACTGGTGATGTGGTTGAAAACACATCAATCTCTTATGGTGTCTTCAGAAAAAAAAGATCATAAGCAAATAAGCAAACAAACCTCCTGACTCACACCTAATGTTTGAAAATGTCTGAAGGGTCTGCAAAATCAAGACATTAATTTAAAAACTTAACACCAACTTGAATATTTATGGAAAGTTATGCATTTTTAAAATACCAAATCAGTTGTACTTTATCAACTTTAGGGCTGTGCTGTGTTACTTACAATTCGTATTAAAATTTTTTCTTTTTAAAATGTAAAAAGTATTTGTTGGCAGTTCAGTCCTCAACAAGGAAATGAAAAATAAGTTCAGAGAACTGTGTCATTTTGTGAATAAAAGCAAACTGAACAGTTTTACTTCATGCACTACTATTACTAAAACACCTCACATGCAATGTTATTTTAGGAAAAGGGGCTAAACTCATCTAAATAATTACAATTAGATCGAAAGCAGGAAAAACTAGCTGAGACAGCAAACAAACATGCAGGGAGGAAACAAACATAAAAACTACAGAAACATGTGTGATGTGCATTTAAACATGTCAGCTTAGTGTTGCTTTCAGATAGAAAGAGTAAATTAACTACAACAATAAATGCTTGAGAAAATGGAATCTGAAGTTAGTATGAAATGATGTAAAGCCAACTGCATTCATTTGAAAAGTACATCCCAACTTAATGGAAAAGGGTGCATTTTAAAAATACTAACAGCAAGTCAGTAAGTTATTAAAGAACACCAACCTTGTCTTCAGTGTTTCTGATTGTCCTTAATGTCTCGTCTCAAACTAACCGACCGTTATTCACTCCAAATGAGCAGTGATGCTTCTGCCTCTGATGAAGATGTTCATGTGTCCCAGCAACAGGACTGTATGAGCTTTTTGCATGATGCAAATTAAAGATTCTGCGTGACTCTCTTACTGTAAACTAAACCATGCAAATCCAACCGTCGCCTGTCCCCACTTCACCCTTCAGAGGCAGGTACACCTTGACAGGTCACCACTCAATCACATGTCCACCCAAACTCTCACCTGCAGCCAATTTAGAATCAGCTTTTTACCTGACATGCAAGTCTTTGGACTGTGGGAGATGAACAACGGTTGATCAAAAGACCAGTCTTTTGTTTTCAAATGCACGGATGCAGATTTACTGTCAGGTTAAAATACAAAAGGCAGCTGTTCTTTTTTCCATTTCTCCTACGGACATAGGACTGGATGAAAGGGCAGTTTGTTTAATCACAAAACTTAACAATCAAAACTAATGAAGCTCCACTGACATTACGTATTTTCTCTGCATCAGTTTATCATTCATGAGATCACACAACCAAATAACAAGCATTTTGTCCTTTATTCTGTACGTTAATTCCATAAATAGTACATGACACAGTTATACTTGCATATTACAAAAAGACACCATTAGATGTGAATACAGTCTTCAGATCATTTGATTGCTCTTTGTGTGTCAGTGCTTGTTTGCTATCTTTTTGAGAAACAGCTTATACTACTACTATATTATTATTATTATTATTATTATTATTATTATTATTATTATTATTATTATTATTATTATTATTATACCATCATACTGAGGACACATCTGCATTATGAGGACATCTTTGCTGAACTCACTACTTACAGTTTGGCAGTTCTAAAGTTAATTTGGTTTGAACATTATATAGACTTTATTAGATTTGAAAATATATGTATTTTGTAATTAATTTTTTACTTGCTGTGTGTGTGTTCTTATTTTGCTGACATTCTAAAGGACCAGTTTAAACCATCATACAGAGGACACATCTTTATTGTGAGGACATTGTTGCTGGAACTCACTACTTCTAACTGTTAGAGGATTATAAAGTTAAGATTATGAACATGGAGCCATACAAAACCAGTACAACCACATAAATATTATAGCATCAAACCAGTAGATTTTTACATTACACAGACACACCATCAGATCTGACGACATTATTCAAATCAACTGATTGCTCTGTGTATTTGTGCTTCTTTTGCTATATCATGGGGACCAACTTAAACCATTGCAGGGAGGACAGATCTGCATTATGAGGACATTGTCGCTGGGTCTCAAATATTCAAACTGCTTTCAGTTTTAAAAGAAGGTGAAAGCCTGAGCAACCACCTAAAACTTGAATTTCACTTGGGATTAATAAAGTATCTATCTATCTATCTATCTATCTATCTATCTATCTATCTATCTATCTATCTATCTATCTATCTATCTATCTATCTATCTATCTATCTATCTATCTATCTAACAATTGGTGTAAAGTAATCAAAAACATGCACGAACACACTGCAAACACTCAACACACCATCAATTTAAATTTTAAAACAAAACTATTATATAAAATATAAAATTCACCACCTTCCAAATTGTTTTAAGAAAAGCGCTGCAATCATATAACATTGTTGAATGAGTGACAAATGACAAAAATTGACACCATAGCAGCAGAGATATTGCCACATTTTTGGTCAAAGCCTGGTATCTACAATATAAACAATCCAACATACACTACTGTTCAAAAGTTTGGGGTGACTTAAAAATGTGCTTATTTTTGAAAGAAAATCAGTTTTTTTCAAAGAAGATAACATTAAATGAATGATAAATCCAGTGTAGACATTGTTAATGTGGTAAATGACTGTTGTAGCTGGAAACAGCTGATTTTTAATGGAATATCTTCATAGAGGTACAGAGGAACATTTCCAGCAACCATCACTCCTGTGTTCTAATGCTACATTGTGTTAGCTAATGGTGTTGAAAGGCTCATTGATGATTAGAAAACCCTTGTGTAGTTATGTTAGCACATGAATAAAGTGTGAGTTTTCATGGAAAACATGAAATTGTCTGGGTGACCCCAAACTTTTGAACGATAGTATAACTTCCGATGCTGGTGGCTGGTAATGTAACCTAACCCTGAAGCTTATAGTCTTGAGCAGAGATCTGGAGAAGGTTATTAAGGTCTTAAGAGCCCAGATCTTGTTTCATGTTCTGTTTTTTTTTCTGTGTACAGCTCAGATTCAAGGGACATGAACTGGAACTTTAGCTTTTCCATATATTCTGCAACTTTCTCCAAGATCTGAAAACAGACTTTAATGTGTTAACGAGCCCGAGTTGCGAGTAGAGACATTGCCAGGTAAAACAAAATTTGATCACATTTTATCCAGATTGGTTGTTGTTAGAATATTTAGAATTATATGTTAGAATATTTCCTTGATAAAAACCTAAACTGTCCTTGTGGTCAGATGCAGATCACATCCTGAGAGTACATACCTTTAAGAGCTATTTAGCAATAACCAATTATATAACTGTAGATTCACCCCAAGTCACACCTTATTAGTCAGTACTTTTAGATTCTTGACTGTCTTGCTTCAGTGAGGCTCTGGGTCTGAAATATATTTGGACTCTCACTATTGTGTGACGCGTTAGATGTTATTGCATACATATTTTACATGTTGGGTTGACAGCAGTCTTGACTGTAGCTGTGCAGTGATGGAAATCAAACTGAATCTGTTGGCTGCATCTTCCAAGACATCTGCACATCCACATTTTTATTACTATCTATCTGAGTGAGGTTTTACAAAATAATGCTACCTTTCTCTGGATGTCAGCACTGTTGAGGGTCAACAGACATCATCAGTCAGAGTAAATAAACCATACATTGTGGTGGTGCACAAACCATCTGCTTGGAGTAACAGAAGTTGAGTGAAGATGTGCACTAAGTGCTCAGGTTTAGCAGCTGACCTTGCAATCAACCCACAAAACCCAAGCAGCTACAGCACCTACAGTAACTAACTAAAGAGAGTATCTTAGCAACCACTTGATTACACCTAACATGTAACCTAGCAACCTGTCTAGCATCAGCTTCTTTTCATTCATCCAGTCAGTCCAACTCGGCCAGTCTGATTTACTTAAATCCTGTCACTCACTGTTTCGATGGAAACATGACAGTTTTCCTGCCTTGTGCAGATACAGTAGAGGTGACACCAAACTGCTGGGCAGATTCAACCAGTTGACAATAACTGACACCACACAACTGACACTGATGCCCAGCAGAGGTGACATGCGCAGGGCAGAGGAAACAAGGAGCCCCACAAACCACAACCAAACAGCAACTGTGATCACCATGGTGGTGTAGAAAGCTCTCTGCTTTGATTGGTCAACTTGCTGCTTTTTCCCGCCCCCTTCCCCTGGACCTGGACGAATCAGAACACAGAGAACTGACAGGCTGCAGAAAGATAAGATTAATATGGAAAAACCTAAAAGGCAGAAAGACGGAATTAGGGTGGAGTGAGGCGAGGTGACAGCTGTAAAACATATCAGTCCAAAACACAGCAGCCAAACACAACCAATAAAGATGTTTCTGATTCTGACCCCACGAGCATTTCTCAGCCCCCGATAGATGATGGGATGAACCACAGCCAGGTAGCGCTCCACACAGGTCAGCATGTGAAAAAAAGTGTGGCCATAGAAAACAATGGAAGAAACACTGAGTCCTGCTTTCAGCATTACTGAGTGGTTTATGTATTTGCTAACAAAGATGAGGAGGATCCCCAAGATCCAGATGAGATCCATGGCAGCCACATTGTAGGTGAAGATGTCAGAATGAGCTGCTGCTTTAGAGGAACGATGCTGCTGCCTCCATCTTTGATGACCCAGGTAGAGGATGAAGGTGGAGAGAGGGAGGAGGAGGAGGATTCTCAATGCAACGAGAGCATAATTTATGTGAGAGAAAACCTCAGTGTTGCCACAGGCAGGGGAAGAAGCATAGCTGGATGATGATGAGGAGTTAACCGTCATATTTGCTGCTTGCATTGTAGGTCTGAGGACGAAAAGAAATGAAAGGGTTGATGAGGACAGAAAATGTGTAAAGAAAGGGAAAGAGGAAAGATAGATTGGTGCAACTACAGTAAGTAATAGTTCATCAACTCAGGTAACTGGCTGTTAATCACTGGCTCCTTATTTCTCCCAAGTGGCATTCATATTTGAAGTTTTTGTTGCTACTTGTTGACAAATGACTTTTTTTGTCAAAGCAAATTATCTTAAAAAAACAAACATTCAGAAAGAGATTTTAAATGAAGCGTTTTTTTCTTTTCTATTTTACCTGATGCACCATCATTACTAAACACCAATTTACATACAGCATAATCGTAGAGATAGTAAACTCATCTATATGTTCTAATGATATTTACGCAACAAGCAACAAAATCCAGCTGAAACAAACCACAAACATTCTGTCAGCAGCTGAAGTTTATAACAGCTGCTGCAACACAGGTGATGTGGACGTAAACATGTCAACCTGTTGTGTTGGAGAAAGGAGGAAAGAGTAAAAAATTAAACTTCTGACTGAAACTTGACTTTAACAAGATCTGAAACAATGGTAAGATTCAGCTGAAGTTGGTTTGTAGTGAAGTCTAAAAGTGGATTTAATCATAAATAAACACCAGTTTGCATGGAAAAGTGCATTTTAAAAACACTAATGGTGAATCAGTCAGTTCTTAAAGAACACCAACCTTGTCTGCAGTGTTTCTGATTGTCCTTAATCTCTCGTCTCAAACTCTCTGACTGCTGTTCACTCCAAGTGTGCAGTGATGCTTCTGCCTCTGATGAAGATGTTGAAGTGTCCCAGCAACAGGACTCTATGAGCTTTTCTGCATGATGCAAAGCCAGTATATGATTCTGTGTGACTCTCTTACTGTAAACTAAACCATGCAAATCCATCCATCCATCATCTGTCCCTCCTTCCCCCTTCAGAGGAGTCAATCTCAGCTGATAGTGGGTGAAAGGCAGGATCACCTGGACAGGTGGACATTCAGAGTTACCTAACATTGCATGTCTCTGGACTGTGGGTGGAAGCAGGTTCACTCGCAAAAAAAGTAGCAGGCAAATTATATTTTCAAATTGTTCTTCAGCAGATGAATCAGAGTGTAGAATGCTGCCTTGCTGCAAGGCACATCAACAATGTTGAACTGCTGTTATGAATTTAGATAATAGATAGATAGATAGATAGATGCTTTATTTGTCATTGCACACTTTCATATACAATGAAATTCCATTGAGCTGCCCTGCCAATGACAGCTCCAGCTGCTGCACACACCTTTCTTCAGGAAAAAAAAGAAAAAAAAGACATGTTGGGATCTGGGTAGGGATAGCAGAGGGTAAAAGGGAAAAAAAGGCTCGTTGTATCAAATGAAACCTCCAATTATTGGGAAATTCGATTTGAGAAGGAACCATCCATCCATCCATTATCTATACACCACTTAATCCTCACTAGGGTCATGGGGGGGCTGGAGTCTATCCCAGCTGACTCAGGTGAAGGCAGGGGACACCCTGGACAGGTCACCAGTCTGTCACAGGGCTACATACAGAGACAAACAGTCACTCTCACATTCACACCTACGGGCAATTTAGAATGATCAATTAACCTCAGCATATTTTTGGACTGTGGGAGGAAGCCGGAGTACCCGGAGAGAACCCACGCATGCACAGGGAGAACATGCAAACTCCATGCAGAAAGATCCCGGGAAAGCCGGGACGCGAACCAGGGATCTTCTCGCTGCAAGGCGAAAGTGCTAACCACTACACCACTGTGCAGCCCTTGAGAAGGAACCTAAAAAGACAAACCCGCAAACAGGCAAAGCATGACGTTAGACAAGGATAGTTGGGATAAGGATGTGGGGTGGTGGAGGGGGGAGCACTGCACAGTTAGCTGGTTCCTGTGCAGCAAATTACTGCACGGATTCCTGGCTCCTGTGTATAGTGAGGGAAGCTTTTGGAGGCAGCGGGGATGGGGGATATGGGAATGTGTGTGCGAATGTTTAGCTCAGTCCTCAGTTCATGAGTCTGATGTATGTGTATGCGTGTAGCCCATCTTCTTCCATCTCAGACCTCCGGTGTCTCAGTTCGCGAGGGTGGGAGCGCCATAACACAGCAAGGTTGCTATGGAGACGTCCTCGGTTGGCCCGGTCCAAAAGTCAACAGGTGTCCTTGGGAAGGTGGGGGGGGGGGGTGTAGGAGAGCTATCTCTTGGCCATGAAACTTCCAGAGGAGTTTGTTATTGTTCCAGGGGCTCCAGAATGTAATCAGTTATTCACATGTTTGGGCGGGAGAGAAGTAATTTCACCTTCTCCCTACTGCTCTCAACAATTTTAGACCTCAGCTGTAACGATTCTCACCCTGATGGCTTCCAATCTGCGACTCAAGTCATTAAACCTGGATTTGTTGGTCTGAAATTTGCAACGTCAATGAGTCAAAGCAGAATAAATCATTCCGGTAAAACTGCCAAGGATAATCAGCACTTCAATGATATCACTAGATACTTGCACTACACCATGAACATGCAGTTTATATATAATTCTCTTGCACATTAAGGTGCACTTTAATGCTCTTGTGAATTTTTTTTCTGAGATTACAATGATCTGAGTTTTTAGGAAACTTTTCTCACTTGTGGATGAACAATTTCCATACCGCAAAAATCACAGTGAATGAGTTGTTGGTTTTTCTGCATGGAAAAAACACAAACAGTCCTGCCCATAACTATATACTAAACATGCAAATACAAGACACTACATACATGTAAACTCACACACAGATGCACCAAAGTACATCTGGACTTTAAAGCCCACACAGCAGTCAGTGACTTTGAGGAAACCAGAGGAAGAACTTCAGGAACCAAGTCTTCTGGTGAGGTGGATTTAATTGTTAATGTTTTATCTGTGTGTGTGTAATTGAGAACAGTAGCATGAACTGGATTAAAAATCAAGACATTCTTATAGAAATCAGCAGCCAGACATATTCTTTGGTAAATGAGAAAACTGAAAACACTGTTATGTTAATGGTCTTTAATATTTTAATGGTTATTCATGACACATGAACTAATTTGGTTAAAGTTCCCTGAATAGCTGCACAACAATAATCAAATCAAAAACCTCTAAAACCAGGTTATAAACTGCAGTGTCATGAGCCACAACCAACAGAGGCAGGTCTACATACATCAGAGATCCAACTCTTTCTAACCATAACCTCATGTTTTATCATTTTAAAAAAAAAGTTTGAAATTCATTTAAAGATCAGGATAACATGTTTTATTTTTTTTTTGGACAGTGAAATTTCACAAATATTTCCAATGATATGTTTTTTCTGTCTCATTTTGCACACAACCTGCTATAGCTCATCATAGCACAGCTCCTACTAAAGTTAGCACAATATTCATGGTTGTGGTGACTGCACAAAGTTCTATTAACCGATTCCCTGACTTCACCTGACTGATGCCACCAGCAGGTTTTGTCTTGAACCCAAATATTTCAATAACTCTTGGATGAGTGGACAGAAAAGAAGATATAAGATATCTACAGTGTCTAGACAATGTATTAACTACTTGTCAACGTGAAGGTGGACTTTGTGGTTTTATGTTATGGATGAACTTAGCATATTTCCCAATCTGCCATTCTGTTTTTGGAATTAAAAGAAATCTAGTAATTTTTTGTCAGATTAGAAAGAAAACAAACAACATTGACATTTGACCTTAAGGGCAAAAGTATCTGCGTCAACTGCCACTAAAATCAGCTACATTCATGTTTCTTTCCAGCCTAATAGCCCAAAAGCATAATATGTATGGATTAATACTGAAAAAGCAGCAAGAAAACAATGACAAAGTTTTCAATATGTCCTTAAGGTTCTATTTTGATGACAGTCGATATTATTTGAAGCCAGGCTCCAGAATTAAATCCTGATTAAACTAAATTATTTGGTGTTGTGATGACTGGGAACCCATTAAATTTGGACTTTTATTGGGTTTCAGTTGGGGCATTTTTGTCTGAAGGTCAAAAAGAAGAAACCCAAAAAGAAGTTTTTAAAAAGTCCTCAGATTCACATAACAACTATTTGAAAACATTGCTGGTTAATGAAATGTTAGCTAAACCAATGGTTTTCTCTCTAACCTGAACTTCTGTTGATGGGGTTAGGTGATCCTGGTTCCTTTCATGTAACGCCATGATCAGTAGAAAGTTGTATTTAGTTCTATATTTTCATAGTTTTTAATGGAATACCTGCATTATCTCTTGATGTTTTCATCAGCCTCAGCTCTGGTTTGTGCTAATAACCAGAGAATAAGTAAAGATGGTGAACATGACACACTGTTCACCATCTTTTCTTTTCAGTTCTGTATGTCTAATGTTTTCTGTCTGTCTTTTTGCTTCCTCAGGCCTCCACTGTGTGAAAATGTCAGTCAGCTTCTCGTCCCCCAACAATGACTCCCTTCCTCCTCAGCCTCCCTCCTTCAATTCCTCCATATTTAACAATTTATGCTCTGAGTCCATCATTTCATTGTACATGCTTGCGGCCTCCAACATCACCAACATCGTCCTCATCCTTCCACCTTCTGTCTTCGTCCTCTATCTGGGATTCCAGCGATGGAAACAGCAACGTTCCTCTGCAGCCGTCATGAGTCACTCTGACTTCTTCACCTACAACATGGCTGTGATGGAGCTCATTGGAATCTTAGGTTATACCGTTAGCAATGTGAGCGGCTTGATTGGTCTCCCTGAGATAGTGTTGGTAGGGGTCCGCATTGGGGGTTTTCCCTGGAGTGCACAGATGTTCTTCCCCATCCTGGTCTGTCTGGAGCGCTACCTGGCTGTTGTTCATCCCATCACCTACATGAAACTGAAACAGGGAGCAGGGGTCTGGATCAGATACATCAGCACTGTGAGCATTTGGCTGATGTGCTTTGCAGGGGTGATATTCGTGACGGTGTCCAAGAAATCCCAACAGAACTACATTGGACCTTTCTGCCTAATGGCCTTCTCCATATTTACTGTAACCTTCTGCAGCCTTTCGATTCTCTGCGTTCTGATTCGTCCTCAACCAGGGGAGGTGGGCGGAGACAGGGTGCGGGTCAACCAATCAAAGCGTAGGGCTTTCCAGACTGTTGTTGTCATAATGGGAGTTCTGTTGGTGAGATTTGAAGGGAATCTGGCTGTATATTTAGGGATTTTCTCAGCAGCTAACAACAGTGTTTGGTGTCTGTTGGTTGTGTGTACAGCTTGGTTCAACCTGCCCAGCAGTCTGGTGTTACCTCTGCTGTTTCTGCACAGAGCAGGAAAACTACCAGGATGTAAACTCAGCACTTCTGGAAAGTCCTGTTTCTGTATAATTGTCAAGCAAATATGATGATAAATTTTGCAAAACTAAAAGAAAAGAAGATGCAACTTACGTCTTGTTTTCACATAGCTCTGTCTAGACATAGTTAACATAGTAAATGACTATTGTAGCAGGAAACAGCTGATTTTTAATGGAATATCTCCATAGAGGTACAGAGGAACATTTCCAGCAACCATCACTCCTGTGTTCTAATGCTATATTGTGTTAGCTAATGGTGTTGAAAGGCTCATTGATGATTAGAAAACCCTTGTACAGTTATGTTAGCACATGAATAAAAGAGTGAGTTTTCATGGGAAACATGAAATTGTCTGGGTGACCCCAAACTTCTGAACAGTGGTGTATTTCATAGAACTGCATGGTAAAACCTGATGATGTCTCTGATTAGCCTCCTGTCATGGCTGCAGTGAAGTTTGCATCCAATAGCAATAATGTAATGCATTTGCTTGCTTTGAACACTAAGGCGCACAGTTTGTATATTATATGGATGTATGGACTTAAAGCAAAACTATTTGGAAATGAGACGTTAGGCCTGTTTTGATTTGCTGCTTTGGAGTGAGTTAACTAGACTGCAAAGTGTAATTAAAAGGGGGCGCTGTAGGCTACGTTATGCAGGGCTGTGATAAACAGAGTAGAAGAAGCAGAGGTTGTGAACTGGAAGCAAAACCAGCCTTTACAAAAAAACAACAACCACAAACATACTCAGATTCCTGAAAAGGTAAATGAAAGTATGTCCATCCATCCATCCATCCATCCATCCATCCATCCATCCATCCGTTATCTATACACCGCTTAATCCTCACTAGGGTCATGGGGGGTGGAGTCTATCCCAGCTGACTCAGGTGAAGGCAGGGGACACCCTAGACAGGTCACCAGTCTGTCACAGGGCTACATACAGAGACAAACAATCACTCTCACATTCACACCTACGGGCAATTTAGAATGATCAATTAACCTCAGCATATTTTTGGACTGTGGGAGGAAGCCGGAGTACCCGGAGAGAACCCACGCATGCACAGGGAGAACATGCAAACTCCATGCAGAAAGATCCCGGGAAAGCCGGGACGTGAACCAGGGATCTTCTAGCTGTAAGGTGAAAGTGCTAACCACTACACCACTGTGCAGCCCTATGAAAGTATGTATAATGTGAATTTAATTTTCTATTTCCAGAATGTAGAGAATGAAATTTTGATCATTTCTATATCAGTAGATTGTACGTAAAATTTGGTGTGAAGCATTATTATCTACCATAAGTTGTCCTTCATAGTCTGCTAGCTAATTTGAAATTCGACTGACCTTCACTTTTTACTCTCTGCTGTGTTTCATTAAATGGGATCCATTTTCTACATGAGTATACTGTTAATATACTGCATGGTAGGAATTGGTGTGTAAATTTAGTGTGTTAATTTTATTGATTTGATTTGGTGCTTTTCATTAAAATCTAGTCACAAGATGACTTCATTAATGTCTCACTGACATGATTTGACTTGTGTTTGTAACATGGATGCTGTGGATTTGTGCAGATTATTCATTCAAAATGAATTAGACTCCACAGTGCAAAAAAACTAAACTAAACAGATTTTATATCATCTGTGCAATTTTCAGTCACTGTCCACAGTTACACCCTAAAGCGTCTGCAGTGTTTGAACTCTTTGACTTGGTTGTAATGTGTTGTGTGATTTATTTCACCAATAGATCAGGACTCAAAGACAAACCTGGTTAAGGCCACATGTTCCACAATATTAAGAACAGCTTTACTTGCAGGTCACAGTAGTTTGTTTCATAATGACTGTGAACACAAACAGAGAGATCAACACTGATTTGAATAGTAGCACGACTCAGTTTGCAGCTTATTTGAATGCTGTCAAAATGATGCAATGATTGATGGACACAGCTCGACTTCAAGGAAAACTACTTTGCATGTAAATGTGTGATGCTTCCTGCATTAAAGCACATTTTAACTCAAAACCCCACAGATTTCACACATTATTCCATCTCAAACAGTCGATTCAGACCAGTGGTGCTCATCTTCAGCTGGACCCCTGCAGCTCCATCCTCAAACATTTGTTTATCGTACGAATGACTCCAAAGTATTACGGTCTGTTAAAGAGCAGTCAGTGAATTTGGATCTGAAGGGGAAACGAGATCTGAAAAAAACTCTGCAGATGAGGTGGGTGTCCTTTTATATTTTTAACTTTGATGTCAAGGCAGATCCAGAGAGACACACTGGAGACTCAGATGATTTAGGTTGAGAGTAAAGTTTCCTGATATCAGGAGAAGTGACACCAACAGAGCAGCAGTTCATGCAAGCAATGCCAGCATCAGTTCTGAGGATTCTCTCTGATCTTTGGGTTTAGATTGTAGTTGGTAGGAGGTCAGATTTAGATTACAGACCAACATGGAGACAACTAGTCTGCTTAGTCACATCAGAATAGACAATATCTAACCTTGACCAGAGCAGAGAGTCCTGGCATGTCTTCCTCCTACACCATCTGCCTGTCTGAAGATAATCTGGGATGATGTCATCTTACAGCTGCAAAGAAATACCTTAGAAAGGGGAAAGAGTCATTTTTCCCTCACATAAGTACATATCCAGCTTTTTTTTCTAAGTTTATAAAAATTATCCTTTACATCGCCTTGTTCTACTACTTATGAACTGAAGTTAGTGTAACTCTGAAACATCACCATGACATTTTTGCCACTAAAATTTAATATTCTCAATCAGCTCCAGTCCCCTTTCCAGAGTTTTTACACCGTTGATGTTTTTGAAATTGTCCTGTTTATCAAGGACCCATTAAGTTTTTCAGTTTTACATTTTTGTTCTACAATGTTTCACAAACAGATGAAAACTGGTGATTTAAAAAGAAGGTAGATATCAGTAAGCATCGTAGATTATTTTTTTCACCATATCTGGGTTTTGTTTAGAAAAAAAGTCAATTTTTGAGAATACAAGGCCTCTAGGTCCCATAATATTTGATCATATTTAGCATAAAAAGGTTGCACAATTTATAAAATACACAGTGTAGCATGTATTATATTAGATTATGTGATTGATATAGCAGAATAAGAGTTTAGTTTAATTGTTTAAATCCAAAATGGTTATGTAATTTTTATTTCTTTGACATCATCAGTTTTTTAGATTTTTGAACCAACCACACTCTAAACTTTATTGAATCAGTCAAGAGCAGATTTCCACCATCGTACAATGAATGAATTAGAACTTAATATTGTAGGTTATATTGTATTGACATTGTTGCATAAAACAAACGGCATCATGTCATGTCATCTACATTTCCCCATCAGAGCTCTGTTCTGTACCAAACTGCTGTAATTGTGCAATTTTACTCAAAAAACAATGATGCATTTTGTAAAGTGGGATTAAATCTGAATGTTGACTCATACACAGAAGTTGGTGTTCTCACAAGATCAATTTATGCAAGGAAATAGCAGCTGTTGCTCTTTAATTCATTGCCATTGCAACAAAAAGAAGTGATTTCAAATTACCAAACTGCAATGAATTGAATGATATTTTAAGCTGTCATGAAGGCATCTGCACTAAACTTCACGACTTAGTTTCTTTGTTTTAGCAGCAGACATGAAACGTCTGTTGTTTTTGTAGAAAACAAAAACATCCTCAAGGTAACTTTGATCCTCGGAACACAATTTTATATCCCTTGTTCTCAGTTGAATTGTTCTCCGAATATTTATTGCAGTGACGTGAAACTGCACAACTTGACCTTTCCTGCAATGTTTCTGCACAATAAAGAGTCAACGAGACAAACCTGTTTGAATTTACATCAAATTTGATCAAGATAACAACCTGCAAACTGCTCTCTTTACTGTGGATTGATTCATGAACTCAGTGTGTATCAATACAATCATGTGAACAAACTTCAGCATAGTGATATCTTCAGTAATTTCTTCACTGTGTTTCACAAAGTCATTGTAACGACGGACTGCAGTTACCAGAGGTTTGTTAAACAGTACACTGAAAAAAACAACACTCCGTTTCATTTGTAAAATGATTTATTTATGTGTATGATGTGATCTGCTTGTTTGTTTGCTTGATTGGAGCACATGGTTTGCAGCTGTGATGCCACACAGTTCCATCAGGACCTTCACCTGTGAACAGAGGCAGCAGGAGATTCATGGCAGGAGATGGTGGAAAGTAGCAGGTGAACAAGTTCAGCAAACTGTGCAAATGGAATGTTGGTTTATTGGTCTACTGGCAGCAAAACTTACCTCTGCTTGTCCTCTTCCTCCCAGGGTGTCCAGGTAAAAGCATCCCCTGGGGTCTGGATGCCTTTTATTAGTTCCAGGAGGGAGGTACCATGTGGGAAGTAGGTAGAGGGGAGTTTGTGTTTCCAGCTGTGTAAATAATTGTTTAAAGTATGTAGGGGGGTATTTATTAAATGGGGTTTAGGTTGGTCATGCTCACTCAGTGTATATTAGTAGTCTGTAATGGGTTTTATGTAAATATTTAACATCTATTCATGTGGGTGTGTTTGGGGGTTTACCTCTCAGGTGGTATGTGCCTGATAAGCACGTGGTATATAAGTGGAGAGAAGCAACACGGGCTTCTTTTATGTGGATGGAGGAACATGCTAGAATATTGTCTGGAATTATGGTGTACAAACAACTAGTGATGGTGAGATGAAGCTTCATGAAGCATTGAGGTTTTCCATCCCGTTGGTTCACTCATGGTTCAAAGCTTCATGGTGCTTCATTTGCTCTACTGCGCCATCAACTGGACAAATAAAAGTAAAACAGGCAGAGTGCCTATAATAACACACTAGCTTTGCTATGTGAAGCTGTGAATTGTGCTTAAATGATAATGCCATTGTAGTGTCTGATGTGTTACTTATCATATGGAATCTGGACTGTGTTCTCCTTTTAGAAGGTATCCTTATAAGGATTCCTATGTCCAAGATATTGATTGATATTGATTGATATTGATTGATATTGCTCTTAGGGGCTCTTGTGTCTAGGAGAAAGAGTGACGGAACCCTCTGTTTGCTATTATTTGCTATTAGGAGTGGCTGAAGCATGCTGTTAGGATATGTGTGTGAATGATTTGATCCTGGGATTGGATGCTGAGTGTCTCTGGATGAGGCTGATTAGGCCTATGTTGATGTGTTTGATAGTGTGTAGAGTGTGGGTGTTTATTCTGTGAGTTTGATTGGTGCCTACATCTGTAGGTGTGGAGTGGACACCAGACCTTCCCTGATGTCTGCTCTGTGACTGTGTGTGTGTGTGTGTGTGGGAGATCTCTGCCAAAATGAGAGGGTTAATAGATAAATAAATAGGTCATGAATGAATGAATATGGTTTTATGCTTTTATGCTTTTCTTAGTTTTGTGTTTTTATGGGTTTTATGGTTTTATAGTAATCAAAAATTGCATTTTTTTGTTTATTATTCTGCCTGGAAAGCACTTTGGTCTTCTTCTATGTTGTTGGAAAGTGCTCTACAAATACATTTTTGATTGATTGATTGATTGATTGATTGATTGATTGATTGAATAAATATAAATGAGGGACATTTTTGATTGAGTCGACTTTACAATTGAGGATTAAGTGTTGTCGGTGGTTTTTATCTGTTAAATGTCTTGTCTGTCTCTGAGTGTGTGTGTGGTGCTATAGCTGAGTCTGGAAGGCTGTAGTGTGTCTTTGTCTGCTATATAGAATAGACTTCTTATTAAATAGATAGATATATATACAGAGAGAGGTTGTGATTGGCTGTAGGAGGTCTAATGATATAAAGAGGTTGTTGCCTCCTCAGTGTTAAATAGCTATGATTCCTTCTGCAGGGGACATTTAGGAGTTTGCTGAATCCTTATGAGCCTTATAAGAGGACTATTGTGAACTGATAATATATATGAGCCTTATAGTGGGTGTGTGTACATCTGATGAATATATTGGAGCCTTTGCTGAGTCTGAGGAGGTGAAGAGACCAGTGAGGATATTCTCTGAGCATGAATGAACACCTAAGATGATAAATATTAACAGAGGAAGTTTCCTGAGAGAGTTTGTCAGAACTAGGAAACAGATTCTGATTAGCAGTTTGATTGGCTGATTGATTGGTGCAGTTTCTCTCTGTCTTTTGGGGTTTATTTCTGCATGTGTGTGTGACTGCATTAGATGAGACTTTGAAGAAACAACATGAGGTCTTATTTAAATGAAGAAGGTGTAGTAGTCAGCAGTTTTTCTGAGTGTGTGAGGAGCAGTGAAGGAGCTCCTTCCTTTTTCTTCTCTCCTTGTGTGAGAGAGAAGGAGAAAACAGTAGGATGTTGTTCGACTAACAATAGATTAACATACAGACTCCTTTGATTCCTGAAACTGATGATGCATTTTAGGTAGGATGGAGTATGGTTCATTTAGAATCCATGAGACATAAGAAGTACAGAGATTCTGGAGGGAAGTCTTTTGTTGGAGAAGATTAAATGACCTAAATGTTGACAGACATGAGTGCAAATTGCAATGAGTAGTTACTGGGGGATGCATAAGATTGATGGTGATCATATGACATTAACCCTTTGTTTTTCCAATGTTCGACTGTGATGTGTGAGAATTGTGGAGGAGACTGAGGAGATGGAATGCATCTGAATTCTGATCCTCCAAAGGACAGATGAGAGGACAGCTGACGGTGCTCTACATGAACTGAAGGCCCATAGTGTTTCTTTTACAGCAGTGACTCAGGGAGTCCTTTAGTTTGGGGTCAATGAAGCACATCTGTGTACACATACAGGGGATGTTTCAATTACTGAGGAGGAAACTTGACAACAGACTGACCATTTGAGGCATTTAGTTCATTAATAGACCATTACTGATTTAGATGATTAAACATTTGTAGAGAGGTTGATTTGGCTCCAATGCTGTTGAGTGCATGATGTCAAAGATGGACCGTACAGTTAGAAGAGTGGTTATGCCTGTTGATGTAGTCCAATAGGACAATCCGCTTGTTGAAGGTATTGCAGAGATGTCAGGGAAGTGGAGCAAGCGATGGCCTGATATCGACCGACCTTGGCCAGTAGAGGGGACTCTCAGTTCTGATGCAGGTGCTGGTGTCCACCCATAAGGAGGGCCAGAAGAAAGGCTGCAAGCAGAGGTAGGATGTGGAGAGCATTGAGAGATACGTTCCCAACAAACATACACCTGATAATATTTTGATTGAGCCACTGGATCCAGAGGAGAATCCGAGGGCTCATCAGATGTGGAGAAATGTCACAGGAAACGAGCCAGATGTGAACCAGATGGAGAAGTTGATTCTGTGAGGTGAAATACAGAGGGGTTGCCCTACCAGTGAGGAGTCAACTGGCAGAAGTGGTTTCTGTGGGAAGCATGACTAGAGCTGCCTACACAGATCATGTGGCTCATCTGGTGGAGCTGCACCAGAAGAGGGAGCAGCAGAAGAAACAACAGGATGAGGAGATGCTTAGGAAACTTCATCAGATACAACTGGTGGATGTTATAACATCGAGTAATGATGCAGGCACACCTGGTAACAGTTTCAGAACTTTTAGTGAACAGTCACTCATTCACAGTGCATGCAAGTGGGAATCCACAGGTGCGTTCTTCATCATAACAGTCCTGGGTGAGAACAAGTAGCCAATACTAAGGTTCCAGGGGGTACATTCTAAACTGTGACAATCATTCTCTATCACAGTAGAGAATAGGAGAGGTTTGTAGTGAGTAGTTGTTATAGAAGTGAGTCTGAACCCTGAGAGCGATATATATATATCTACAGCCAGTGAAGCAGCCAGATGAAATAGTGGATGATCTTTCAGCAGATTTTTCAGTGTTCCATTAAGTCTGGAAATTGAAGTTTGTTTGAGGGAGTTTTCATGCAGGGGATAGTTTTATGAATACATAAAAGATTGCCAAAAGGATTCAAAACATAGTTCTCATATTGGAAATAAATATTGAAAGATGACTTGGATACTCAGTGTTGCTAAGTTTTTGCTCAGTCTATTGTTAAGCTGTTGCTAAGTCTGTTACTGAGGTTTTTGTTAAGTGGGGCCATAAGCAGCTAAAAAGGTGAAAATTAGTCCTACAGAATTGAGTATTGAACTGTATTTGGGAGTTATTTACCATCCGTAAGGTCAAGGTGTTTGTAATAACAAAGAAAATGAATTAAATAAAAAGAGAAGAATCAATGGTATGTTGAAATACTGCTCTGTTGACATTTGGCAACACAGGAGTCTAAATTAGGTGATGAGTGTCATCCAAGTGAGCTGAGGAATTCTCATTTTGAATATCTGACTTCATTGTAGTCTTCATTTTTATGTTTGGGGTGTCACTTACAATAGAGATGTCCAAACTCTAAAGGGGATTTAGTTTGATCAAAGGGGGGACTGCAAAATGTCTGATGATAATCTGATGATAATCTGTTAAAGTGAATTATAATACATGATGTTGTTGGTTGCAAGATACTGGTGGATGATTTATTTCTTCCTAGAAGACCAAGGGGAGAGAGTGGTGAAGATCCCTACAGCTGGATGAACTGAATGCTCAGAAACAAGGACAATGAGAAAGGAGGAAGAATCCTGAATGAGGACATGCAATGAGAGCCTACTACAACATCAGAAGCTGCTGCTGAAGAGCGACAGTTTGATATATTTATATGTTCCCTATACATTTTTGCAGTATTGGATTTAGTTGGATTGTGTTGTATTCTGTGATACTGATGAATACTCTGTACTTTTTCATTCATATGCAGATTACTAAGTGAATGATGGTCTGCTAGGAGGTGAGTACAGTGGGATCTCAGGTGTTTTCTTTCTTTTGCGATTGTTTAAGGACAGTAATGTTAGGCAGGAGGAGGTCCATTGAAGGGTGTGATGGGTCGACCAGCCTGACTTTGGACAATTTCTGATTTTTATTTCTGTGACTCCTGAATGTATTTACTTCCACTTATTTCACATGATTGTTTGTTTCGTTTCTAATTGGAATGGAGTATCATATGTGGTCGTCTAGGCAGAGGAACCATGAGAGAATTTTCCTGTCTTGATTGTTTGATGGATATTCCTGGAAAGATAGCTGCCAGGCAGGTTTTTCTCTCTCACTATCCACAAATTTACTATGTTGCTGAGCTTGGGCTGTGATTAGCACAGACAGAAGGAAATGTCAGAGACATTCTGGGTGTAACTCTTGTGTAACCGATGCTATAATGATGTTTTTGACACCTTATTAGCATTGAAGAGGGGAAATGTAGTGTCTGATGTGTTACTTGTCATATGGAATCTGGACTGTGTTCTCCTTTTAGAAGGTATCCTTATAAGGATTCCTATGTCCAAGATATTGATTGATATTGATTGACATTGTTCTTAGGGGCCTCTGTGTCTAGGAGAAAGACTGACAGGGCCCTATGTTTGCTATTTTGGTCTTTTAGCTGAAACCATTTGTTGTGACCTCATACTAGACCTTCTTGTCCAAAGCATATAAAATGACCACCAGCCTTTTATTCAGGGGAGATTCATATCAGCTGGGAAACTCTCCACAGGAGACCATGGTGCCTGTTCAGATGCTGTCCTTATTTATGTAATAAATCGTATTATATTAAGCAACAGTGTCAACGGATGTTTTCTTCAACATCTGCACATCCTTGATGGCTGAGAGAAACTACAACACCAATAAACAAGTAATATACTTAATATAGTGTCTGCTTTTCCTGATAGCAGGACAGAGGTGGAAGTGGAAACAAACTGGGGAGAGATTTGAGATTTGTAGCTTGACTGCTTGATTGATGTCAGGTTCTGGTTTTCTGTAAAGTGCTTAGATACTTTAATTGTAATAAGGGCTATATAAATAAGATTTATTGTACTTTTGCTACTTGTTGTTTTGTGACTGTGTGTGTGGTACCAGTGACAACCTGTAAAACAAAAGTAGGGACAACATTTTATTTGTTTTTATTCAAAAACATCAATTTTTTCCATATTGCTGGGATTCAGGCAGCTTCTTTTTTTGGGACAATATTTCTCTAGCTCCTTGGAACACAACAGACACTTCACCTTTTAAATACCAGAAAAAGGAGAAATTAAAGCTGCAAGCAGCGTTGGACGGGTCCTCGCATCCATGCTCGTCGTCGAATCC
>NW_026559478.1:0-5001 GCF_022539595.1 Amphiprion ocellaris | reverse complement strand
GAAGCTCGACTGGAACAGACCAAAGTACAGTCCCATCACGATGCCAGCTGCCTCTCAAAAGGCTCCTTCATCTGGCAGGTGGCGGCACTTCTTCTGAGGGGAAGCTGAGCTGGCCCGG
Organism: Amphiprion ocellaris; assembly: GCF_022539595.1. Taxonomy (NCBI): domain Eukaryota; kingdom Metazoa; phylum Chordata; class Actinopteri; family Pomacentridae; genus Amphiprion; species Amphiprion ocellaris. The sequence continues at coordinate 4,883 of NW_026559478.1, read as the reverse complement.
CAGAACTTTGGAGATGTGTTCCAGTGGTTGGTGGATGTGTGGGGAGATAGAGAGGGACCTTTGAATTGTTCACAAAGGAAAACAGGGAACACATTGGTAGTTTTAGTTTAGGGTGCTACTGTGGTGTGTTTTTGGGTTTTAAGAGGTGAACAGGAAGAGTTTTTTTTGTATTGATTATCTTTTACTTTGTTCCTGGTTGGAATGCCCATCAATGTCAACATGAAGTTCACTTTTAGTTCTGTTTATTTATTTTTATTTTACTAACACCTATTTGTTTTTAACTCCCTCACATGTTGTGTTGTTGTAAACTTACTCTTTCAAATAAATTCTCGTCTAACCCGTTTGGAAACCAGCGTTTGGACTGTTTTTGTGTTGCTCCTCACCTACTGACAGCTGTGGACTAAAGGCTATACTCTGACGTTTTTAGAGTGACATGCTATACTATGATGTTTGTTGGGCGACACACTATACTATAGGATTTTTTAATTGACATATTACTGACCTTTTTTTTGTTTTAGTTTTTTTTGTTGTTTTTAGCAACATATAAGAATTCGAACAGTTTTAAAAGTTACTATACTTTTACTTGTGCAATGAAATTATTATTCTATGGCATTTTTTAGATGACATATTATACTCTGATGTTTTCTTGAATTACAAACTATTTTGACAATATACTGCACTATGACATTTTTTGAACCACATATCATACATGACAATTTTAGGCAACATCCCATCATTTTGCGCTTTTTGAACCACATAATAATCTATGTTTTCTTTTTTTTTCTTGCCAACATGCTGTACTATGAACTACAGGCCATACTATGTTATTCTTGAGTAAAGCATACTAAACTTTGACATTTTCTGAACTACATCCTATACTATGGCGTTATACACAGAGTGCTTTGGTTACATGTTGATTTATAATCTAGATTTTTTTCTGTTTTGTTTTTTGACGGGATTACCACAGACCTGACCGTGAACACCGTTGACACCCACCTGAGGGAGACGCTGTCTAAGATCTCAAGGCTGCTTGGTTGTGGTCTTTCTGGCACGTACTCTTCCAAGATGAGCCGGGAAGTTAAACACTGATGGAATGACACCAGGTCTAAGCTGACAAACTTCCAATTCCTCCTCAACCCATAGTCTCTGGGAAACCTACATGGAGTAGGAAAAGTAGATAGAGAAGTAATTAAGTCTGTACACAACATATTAAAAAAGAAATCATGCTAATAAATTAAGTACAAAGAACCGAATTCGCCAATATACTGGAGATCAGAGCTATTTAATTTGATAAGTATAACCTTGTTTAGTAACATTTCAATGATTTGAGAGCAATCCTAAAGAACTGCCTGTAATCCCAATCATAAAATGGGTTTGGAGGAAGAACATAGATGGTAATCTGGATATACATGAGTTAGGCTTTATAACTACTGTTGGTAGTATTGGTGGCAGTAATAGCAAGGCAATATTACAACTTGGAATACTATTACAAATGCTGATACTACTTCTACGACTCTAACAGCTGTTTATACTACTACTGCTGCTTGTACTTTTAGTATTACTACTACTGCTTGTACAACTATACTACAGCTACTATTAATCGTCTGGTATTTGGTTGTCAAGCTGCTAGCTCGCCTTAGTGTTTTGCTCGTGGCTAACTAGTTAGCTCTCATAGACTGGAAGCTCTCAACAAGATTTCATAATGAAAAAAGAGTCAAAAACTATTCTTACCTATGAAAAGTCATTCCAAGTTTCCTCGTCTCAATCGTACGACGCAGTGTGTAATTGTATGCAGCACAGTGAGACGGCATACTTGTTTCCGTTTTCACGCCGTTTACATCAACGGAATGCACTGAAACTTTATCCCCACTAGCTTAGCCTCGTTGTAGCACGCAGCTGAAAGGGGCGTGTCCTATCTACTCATTCATATCTATGAGAACAGCGGTGGCTGCACATAAGGACGCCTGACGTTGATTAGCTGCGTAAATACCATTATATACAGTCTATGGTAAATATGTATGTGAATCGCATCATTGGCTGCAGCAGCCAGTCACCGGTCACTCACTGACTCACATTGAAAAGTAGCACAGAATGAATTGTTACGTGTTTATTTTATTTAAAATTTAGGTTTGATTTTTTCTTTTTTTTTTTTTGTGCGCAGGGCAGATTACCTGTGCGCGGAGACCGTGTCAGCAGCGCGCAATTGTGCACGCGCGCAGTTTAGAGGGAACAGTGGTTGGCAGGTATCATAGTTGACATTTTTTTTGCTGTTTTCAGGCTAAAAATCATCATGGCCGCCTATAACCAAACACCACATGGTATTTTTACAGAAAGATTCTTCTAAAATATTATATATACAATTGAGTAAAATTGAAATTGAAAGTTATTTATAAAGATATTGTAGTAAACCTGCTGACACAAGAAAGCCTTGGAGTCTTGCCAGTCTTTTCTTCAGGAGGAAATGACATCATGTGGAGCAGGTCATGTGATCTGGAATTAACACACTTCCTTGAGAGGTGTTTTTGTAATGGGGAACTTAGATGAAAGTGATTTCTCGGACACAGATACAATTTGTTATTTTCCACATAAAATTTGATAAAAAGAAATATCTGTCATGATTATTTAAACTTAATAAAAAGAGCACAATCAAAACAGTTTTTAAATAAGCTCATTTTATTATTGTTTAGCTAATTAGAAGGTGGTTGTTATTAAATTCGGACGGTTAATTAGTTGACATTTTAGTGATATCCAGTCATTTTTGTTTTATTAATAAATTATTCTTTCCATAGTAAATAATTCTGGAATTTGTAAAGACATGAACATAAAGAACATTAAAAAAAAACTTTTTTTAAAACTTTTAATAAAAGTGTATGTAAAATATATCCCATGGACTTCAAAAGTCCCTCAATTATATATTGACCCAGTTAAACTCAGCATGTTTTTGAACTGTGAGAGGAAGCCAGAGTACCTGGTGAAAACCCACACATGCACAGGCAGAACATAAAAACCCCACACAGAAAGATCCCAAAATATAAGTGCAGCATCCATCCATCCATCCATTATCTATACACCGCTTAATCTTCACTAGGGTCGCGGGGGGGGGGGGGGGGGGGGGGGGGGCTGGAGCCTATCCCAGCTGACTCAGGTGAAGGCAGGGGACACCCTGGACAGGTCACCAGTCTGTCACAGGGCTACATACAAAGACAAACAAGCACTCACACATTCACAACTACGGGCAATTTAGAATAATCAATTAACCTCAGCATATTTTTGGACTGTGGGAGGAAGCCGGAGTACCCGGAGAGAACCCACGCATGCACAGGGAGAACATGCAAACTCCATGCAGAAAGATCCCGGGAAAGCCGGGACGCGAACCAGGGACCTTCTTGCTGCAAGGCGAAAGTGCTAACCACAACGCCACTGTGCAGCCCTAAGTGCAGCATATAATTTTTTTTTTAATCCTATCCATTTTTTAACATAAGGGAACAAATATTTGTTATTCCAACACCCTGCACCTCCATAACACAATAGATGTCATAGAAAAACCAAGTGTGCACTATCTGAGAAATAATAAAAAGGACGAAAGCAAGTAAATCACAAGTCAGTAAGAAGTGTGTCCATCATTTCAGTTCAGACAACTTTATTCATCCCAAAGCAATTCATTGGTAGCTTTCCCAGTCCATACATTCAACATCAGCAGACCACTAGATACAATTAAAATGTCAAATGAAATGTATTAGAAGGGACACTGACAAAATAATGTATGGAGTTACAGAGATTGTTGTTCTTGCTGGCTTTCTGAGTGTTGTTCCATTCCTCCTGAAGAGCTCAGTGAGGCTGGTGGACATTTTGGAAGACAGGAGTCAAACACATGCATCCAGAGCTATTTCTTAATTAACAAATGTCAGATTTATGATCTTTCAGGTATCTGAAAATGGCCCTCACTGACATGCCAGCATCCAGGATGCCAGTAGAACGTTCTGTCTTTTTCTTGTCATCTGTGGAATTGTATAATTTGAACAGAGCTGCATTTTAAGGCGGCCTTTTATGGTCATTGTTATGGAGGACTAAAAGTGCCAAAATTAAATAAATAAATACATCATTAAATAATTAATTAAATATGTCATTAATTAATTAAAATTGGAATTAAATATTTCATTAATTAATTAAAATTGGAATTAAATATTTCATTAATTAATTAAAATTGGAATGAAATACTTAAATGTGTTATTAAATAAATATATCATTAAATAATTAAATATGTCATTAATTAATTAAAATTGGCATTAAATATGTCATTAATTAATTAAAATTGGCATTAAATATGTCATTAATTAATTAAAATTGGAATTAAATACATAAATGTGTTATTAAATATGTCATTAATTTATTAAAATAACAATTATTTTAAGTAAAAAACATATTTCATTATTTCACGATTTAATTAATTATTTCATGGTCCTTGTGTTGCAGTGGATCATGAATTAATTTTATCTGTCAACCTCGCCCGTCAAAGTCGGTGGGCGGATCCTAACACCTGATTGGTTACCCTGCACATCAAGTCAAGGCAAATCGATTCCAGATAATGGATTGACGCAGAGCTTGTGAACACATTCCGATACACTGGGTGGCGCTATTCACCTCTACGTTGGTTTGGATACTCAATAAAACAAAACTTTATTAGCAACCGCTAAAGACTCGGTCCTCTTTCCCAAATGTTGATACATGCGGTGCAAGACAAATTTTCCTTTAGCATTTCCTTTAGCATCTACTCGGCGCGCCACGGCTCGTCTCGGTTTAGTTGTTTTTCCATTACATTGAGTACCACCTCATCGTGGGTTGAGTCGTCATAGCACGGTGGCCCGAAAGTCCCTTACCGTCAT
>NW_026559477.1:0-5001 GCF_022539595.1 Amphiprion ocellaris | reverse complement strand
TGCTCAGTGTTGTTAATGTTCGTCCAGCTGCTGGAAACAGCTGCTCAGCAGATGTCCACAAATAGTGTTGCATCAACCTTATCAGTTTGTGAAATCCCTATTTGCTGCAACCTAAAAAATATACTCATATTTAGAGCAAAGCATCGTTACTACACTTCATCTCTTTAGTTTCAATATAGATAGAAGTATGTAATCTGAGTCCTGCTGCTCTTGAACGCCATTGTCTGCTGATAAGCAACTTTCCTGTGTTCACATTTGAAAGCCCTAGTTTAGCCTTTGACAGCCATCTTTTTTAGATCTCAGTGCTGCAGAATTCATCAATATGACTGCCATAACTAGCAGTTAGACAGCCAAGAGGTCTGCTTGTTTAATGCAACCTTTACGGGCGATCAGCAAACACACCTGTAACTCCATCTTATTTTAGCATGAGAGACTCCACTGGTGGTGCAAGCAGGTGCTACATTTAACCTACAATATAATTTCTGCCTTTGCATGTCACTCATTCTCTGCCTTATCAGTTAATGTATTTTTAACCAATTAAATTATTAAGGACAGTTAAATATTGCCATCTCTGTAGTCCAGATATTTTATTAAAGGTTGCATGGGCACATCTAGGCATTTACAGATGCTTCCATATCCAGCTGACCTCAAGACAATCCCGTGGGACAAGGTTTTCTGAACCCATCAGTTGAATCCCACTCAAGCTACTTCCTGTTATTACACAGCTACTGCTTGCCTCACCATCAGGTTAAAGGGTAAGAGACCTTTACACTTTTGGCCCATTCAAGTCACAAACCCATCAGACTGACTGAAGCTGTGCCATGCTGAGGCAGGACCCATCCGTCATACCTAAAAGCACTGGAAGTTATCTTCAGTCATGGATGGTTCACTTGAATGCTTTTAATCCTTCATGTCACATGGAGAAAAACATAGATCAAAATTATGCCCTGTGCTTGCTATAGCATGCAGGATATCAAGGCCTCTCTTAGGGTCTGCTTTGAACTGTGGTTCAAGTCAGCCCTTTGCCCCCATTTTCCAGTGTGTATTTTCCTCAACGATGCGCATCTCTCCTCCTCCGCTGGAGCTAAGTACCACTAGCAGGGCCGGCAGGAGCAAGAGGCCAAGCGCAATACCCACATCCGAAGAACATAAAGAGCATTCTCAAGAGACCCGGGCATGTGAGAGCCTGTGTTCCTGTGCGTGTAAATGAGTATTCAAGCCTTTAAAGTGTGTACATACACTGTGAATGTTGTGTCAGCTTTCACAGTGAGATAGCAGTTACATTTGCATCTTGACACAAAAATGCTGAAGAGGTAACTCACGCTCAAAGACAGCAAAGGTGAGAACCCAAGGCAGCAAATAAGTGATATGCTTCTCTTCCTCTCAATTACCCATTCACTGCTCCTGAAGTATCATTCTCACTCTACTATGTAATGAATATATTGTTTGTGGTTTACCGGACTATACCCTCACATTTATGCAGAACTGGATGGAGGGTCAAAGTGAACATGATTTTATTTGGACTATAATTATTTTAGAGAGAAAAACAGTGATCCTTAACACCTGCAAGAACCAATTAAATGTGATGAGCCATTTTTCTGGAACCATTTTATGCTCTGTGTCACTTTTTGCCAGTATTCACGAAGATAAATTGTGAAAAGCAAGCTTACAATTATTGACTACACTGACCGAAGTCTAAGCCATAATGTTCAGTGGCAGCTATGACTGAGGGCAATGTGACAAATGAGTGTAGATTAATGGTCTTATGCAGAAGAGCATGCTGTTATATCTCTAAAAGAGTTAATACTTTCTGTGCAGTTGTTGAGCAGTCTCAGGGCGTCCACAGCACATATTTGATCTTTGAAAAAAATATTATATAGGTACATTAGGCTTTTCCATTGTTATTGGATTGTGGAATTCCATCTTCACAGGCTGAGTATCTCTACAATGTTAATTTATCTATTTTAACCACGCCAGTAACAGCGTTGGTCAGTCAGTTCATTGCTTTGCTCCATACAAAAAATATTTCAAGGAGTGCTGCATTGATTGTCGTGAAATTTTGTGCAGCCATGATATCCAGAGGTTGAATATTAAAGATATTTATTTTTACCTCTACTACCACTGCCTGGTCAAGTTCATCATTTACACAAATCTGAAATTAGGTTACAGACATTCATGTTCCACAGAGGATGTATTCTAATGGTTTTGGTAATTATCTTGCTTTTCCTCCTGCATACCCAAACAGCAGGTCAGTATTTGTGGTTCAAAATGAAATGTCTCAACACAGATTGGATGGATTAACACAGAAATCAGCAAACACATTTGCAGGCATCGTGAACACAGTAATATTCCCATTAGCATCAGTTTTACCACTAATAGGACCGATACTAACAAGATGCTAAACAAAGATAGTAACAGTGGTAGACATCAGTGGAGAACATGGATGTATGAATATAATAAACTTAACAAGTGCTTGTTGCTACCTGATGATCATGTTGTCTGGTGATTTCTGTTTACATATTCCACTACTTGTGCTGCAGATATTGCCATTCACAGATTCATCATTTCCACAAGTATCATGTCCACGTGCATCTGTGAAGTGTGATGAGATAAAGACCTCAGCAATAAAACAAGCATCACCAGTTCATTTAAAATACATATACATTTCAATATGATGCACAGACAACAGTGCGAGATGTGCTTGCTAAAAATAGATATATAGATATAAAGACGGAATTGGAAACAGTGTCTCTGTGACATAAAGATCATGTGGGCACCTTCTTCGCAGTACCACTGAACTGCTCAACTGGTGGTTTGCTTTACCAACATACATCTCGTCTACACTGTCTGCCGATGATTCAGGAAACACATCCACATTAACTGGTGATAGTCACAAGTTTACATTAGCACATGCTGCCCGCTACATAGCAAGAATCATAAGCAAGTGATTGCCTGAAATAAATATGTATCATTACGAAGCATTACTGCAATTGCGTTGTGCATTAAGGATTCATTGCAACAATAAAAAGAGTGTAAGTTTGAGCTGGTTTAATTACAAACTCACACACACTTAAACCACAGCAACCTTCCACCATATAAGGGTGCAGTATCACATTAAAACACCACCATAACCATGTCAAATGGCATGAGAACTCCAAGCAGTTAAAGTCCAGAAACTGTTTGCCTGTCTGCTTATGGAAACCTTGTCAGCTACTTAGTAATCTCTGCCTCTGTCATAGTCAGTGCACATCTTTTACTTTTGTTTATACAGGATTTGGTATCTGATAATCTATTTTTTTATCCACTTTGGCCTCGGCAAAGAAAACAGCAGGAGCTTTCTACAGTTGAGTCAACTATAAAGTCTGATTACATGTCCATTTCTGAATTATTCATAATTCTTTAGTCTGTCAGGGTCCATTGATGAAAAGAATCAAAAGGGTTTTTCATGAAATTATCCTAATTTGTGAATACTTTTGTGTGAAGTCCACTGCTCACTCTCTGCAAACTTTGTCAAATGAATACAAAACGCCTCTCCACGTGAAAAGTATTTTCATATGTCCAGCACAGTGTTGTTGGGTTTGCTTTTTTCGTACATTTGCTGCCTACAAAACAGAAGTTTTAGATACCTTTTTTGTTAGGTTTTCACCACAGTAGAGCTTTTATAGAGCCAGTTTGGAAGGCTAATCAGCATTGCCATGCGTATTTCACTGGTAGTAGAAGGAGCTCTTATTGTTAATCGGAATTGTCTTCAGCCAATCAGCTTCCCTTTCCAACCATGGATAGATGCTATGCATGGGTGGTTTGGTTCCATCTGAGACCTGCTTTTCAGTGTGTACGACACTTTTTGGGAGAGACATTGTAAGAGAGAGACTTTTCACTAAAAAAATAAAATGAATACAACCTGTCAGAGAACTCTGCAATGGCAAAGATGACATTTGACTCTCAAAAAACAATAGTCTGCTTTGTTACAGCCAAACTTTCAATCATCTGTATTGTTGCACTGATGCAAGTGTGTGACCTTGATCTGTGTTCATGCAATGTGAAAGTATAAAATGTTTCATAAACCTTATTGTGGAGCAAATCAATGTAACTTTCTAAAGCATTTTTGAAAAAAAAAAAATAGATTTGACTGGGTATTCTATACATCCAGTTTCAATTGCCATTAAAATTGCAGATATGACTCTTACCAAATTCATTTAGACAAAGACCTGGTCTGCCACCATGTTGGGCATTCCTAAGATGGCTACCAAGTGGAGAGACTTGCCTATAGAGACTTTGCTTTTATACAGCTCAGCACATGCAATATAATCAGCAGCAGGGGCGGATCTAGAGAAAAATTAATAGGGTGGCAAAGGGGTGGCAGATACATTTTAGAGGGTGGCATATATATGAATATATATATATATATATATATACACACACACACACACACTCTGCCAAGTAGGCGGAGCTTTGGTAGAGTCATGTGATGATTGGCATTGGTTTGTCTGTCTGTCTGTTAGCAACATTACTCAAAAATGGAATGACGGATTTGGATGAAACCAACCAGCAGGCGTTATCAAACTGACACAAATACTGCTGAGATAAGTATGTTAAATAACTAAATATCATTTGTATTTGTCAGCCAATCCTAAACATGAGTTGTTCTTATTAGCTGTCAATCACAATATGTGATTTGATATGTCTAGCAGAAAGAGGAAAAGATTTAAACTGAAATAAAGTCAACCTTATACACTTTGAAGAAACCAAATGCTAGATATGTTAAAAATGTTTCTTAAATTTAGCAACAAATTAGATTAAGACTAGACAATGTCTCTCTTATGCACTGTTTTGGGAAATCTGCATTTGTGTGATCTATGCTTATGTTCGGCCTGCCTCAATGATTACATTATCAATTAATCTAGAACAGTCAGAGTCCAGATAATTTTATTTATTGTCTTAGATTTGTGGTTGTATTTTTTGATGCTCTTTATTTGACACATTTCTTACAATAATTCTATA
>NW_026559476.1:0-28840 GCF_022539595.1 Amphiprion ocellaris | reverse complement strand
TCATTCATTCATTCATTCATTCATTCATTCATTCATTCATTCATTCATTCATTCATTCATTCATTCATCAGGTGAGTTTTGGTGTAGTCTAGTTCTGCCGTCTATAAATGTCATGTCCTTTTATTAACGATCCAGTGGATGAAGGAGCAGCATTACTGCACAGAGAATTAAATATTCATAGATGTTCTCGCATTTCCTGACAATTATCTTTTTGAACGGTACCGTTTCACGTCACAGTCCATAATCTACATACAACCTAATCCATCCTTACATTTACAGAATCACCAACCTCAGTCATTCTCTCACATCCCAGCAGATGTTGTGTGTTGCACTGCGGTTCTTTGCAAATGGAAGTTTTTTATATAATCTGGGAGATGCAGAACACTTCAGTAAGACAACTGTATGCAGGACGGTCAGAAAAGTGAGTCTGGCCCTGAAATGACTTTTACCATCTTTGTGGTTTTCCCTGGAAATAAACCTGTCAGAGCCATCAAGGAGGAGTTCCACAGGATTGCAGGTGAATGATGTAGAGATCTGTTAACTTAATTTAAATCATATTCTGTTAATGACATTGTGCTGCAACCTCAGACTGGGATTAGTAATTTTAATTTCTTTTAGGATTTCTCAGTGTGATTAGCTGCATAGATGGAACACACATCCCCATCACAGCTCCCTCACATAATGAAGCTGATTATGTGAACAGGAAGTCCATTCACAGCATAAATGTGCAGGTAGGTTACAGGTAGATTGACTATGGTTTCAAAATGTTAAAGACTGCATCATAGTTCAACATCAGTCATTCTCTGAACTGTCAAGATCATATGTGATGCTGCATACATCATTTCTAATGTGGAGGCCAAGTGGTCTGGATCTGTTCATGACTGGAGGATTTATCATGAGTCTAACCTGAGCAACAGACTGCAACGTGGTAAACAGCCTAAAGATTTTCACAATATAATTCACTTGTCTCCCTCCTTTAATATACTCTAATGTATCCACTATACATTACAGGAGAGTTTGATGGCCTTCTGCTGGGTGACAGGGGTTACCATGCCAACCCAGGCTGATGACCTCATACCCTGACCCTAAACCAGGCCCCCAACAGAACTTCAACCAGGCTCACTGCAGGATGAGAGCCTGGGTGGAGATGACCATAGACCTGCTGAAAGCCTGTTTCCAGTGTCTACATCACCTCAGGGTGACTCCTGAGAGGCCTGTGATATTATTGTGGCATGTGTTGTTCTTCATAATATTACCACTATTAGAGGAGAGCAACACTCTGCCCTACAAACTGAAGACCCAGATGATGACCTCATCCACCTGCCAGCTGTCCAGGACAGCAGAGCAGTCAGAGACACCATATGCAATAATCACTGCAGAGTTTAAGTCTCATTAAGATTTCCAATTCAAGTGGTGTAGTCCTCCGCTTCCCCGTTGCCATGGTGACTCGTAGAATCGGCGCTGCATTGATACTGGCTTTTCAGAGTTGTGGTGCACGCACTTAACTCCGGGTGAAACTACTCTGAGTTGATTTAACCAACTCAAATCAGCCGTTGTGAAACTGAAAACTCAGAGTTTTCTATCTCAGAGTAGATCAACTCAGAGTTCAGGGTTACACTCAGAGTTTGTTGAACCTGCTTCGTGAAACGGACCCCTGGAGTGTTTTTCACGGCCTCCTTTACATTATTTCATCATATGACACGTTTTCACAACATGTTGAAAAATCGCATTTTTTTTCGACATAGTATAGTAAGGCGTTTTTTTTGCGCCAAAATTCATGATGATTTTTTTTTTTTCAAAGAAAACCTTTCTGGAGTGTTTTTCAGGGCCTCCTTTACATTATTTCATCATATGACACGTTTTTACAACATGTTTGAAAAATCGCATTTTTTTTCAACATCAACTGTTTGAAAAATCGCATTTTTTTTCAACATAGTATAGTAAGTCGATTTTTTTGCGCCAAAATTCATGATGATTTTTTTTTTCAAAGAAAACCTTTCTGGAGTGATTTTCACGGCCTCCTTTGCATTATTTCATCATATGGCACGTTTTTACAACATGTTGAAAAATCACATTTTTCAACATAGTATCCTATGGCGTTTTTTTGCGCCAAAATTCATGATTTTTTTTCAAGGAAAACCTTACCATAGTGTTTTTCACAGCGTCCTTTACATTATTTCATCATATGGCACGTTTTTACAACATGTTTGAAAAATCGCATTTCTTTTCGACATAGTATAGTAAGGCGTTTTTTTGCGCCAAAATTCATGATGATTTTTTTTTCAAAGAAAACGTTTCTGGAGTGTTTTTCAGGGCCTCCTTTACATTATTTCATCATATGACACGTTTTTACAACATGTTTGAAAAATCGCATTTTTTTTTTGACATAGTATAGTAAGGCGTTTTTTTGCGCCAAAATTCATGATGATTTTTTTTTCAAAGAAAACCTTTCTGGAGTGTTTTTCAGGGCCTCCTTTACATTATTTCATCATATGGCACGTTTTTACAACATGTTTGAAAAATCGCATTTTTTTTCGACATAGTATAGTAAGTCGATTTTTTTGCGCCAAAATTCATGATGATTTTTTTTTCAAAGAAAACCTTTCTGCAGTTTTTCACGGCCTCCTTTACATTATTTCATCATATGGCACGTTTTCACAACATGTTGAAAAATCACATTTTTCGACATAGTATACTATGGCTTTTTTTTTGTGCTAAAATTCATGATGTTTTTTTTCAAAGAAAACCGGCACGTTTTTACAACATGTTGAAAAATTGCATAACTTTTTTGGTCTACATTGAAGGATCTTTTCTAAACCACCCTTTGGGGTCTATATTTGAGGTTTTAGGTGGAATATTCCTTTTAACCAGCCCCTAAGGTCTCTTTGAGGATTTTGGATGGAATACTCAGTTAAACCAACATTTTAGGTGCATGTCCAAGGATTTTTGGTGAAATGTTCCTTTAAGGTGGATGTGTGAGGACCTTGTAGGTGGAATACTTCCTGAAACCAACCTTTTAGGTCAACATTCAAAGATTTAAGGTGGAATATTCCTTTAAACCAACCTAAATTTCATGTTTTGATCATTATCAAGTGGAAAACCTCAATCCAGACTCCTCATAATGACGTTTGAGATTCATGCTGCTGTTATTTGTTTAGTCCAGACTAAATGACAGAAATCCACAACTGTAATTTTATTTCAGGACTTGGTTATTAAATGTCAAAACAATCCATGTGACTCTAAAAACTCAACAGCTTTACAAACTCTAAGATTAAACTCTCCGCAAGGATCCAAAATAAGTTGGACTTCTACATGAGAGCTTTAATTATTCTTCATCTGCTCCCTGAAAAGTTTGGTCAATAAAAAAGACAAAAACTAATATTTTCAGCTGAACTAAAGACAGACTTTGTGATTTTTCTGCTCACATGTTGTGTTGTTGTAAACTTACTCTTTCAAATAAATATCCTCCTAACCCCCTGGAAACCAGCGTTTGTCCTGTTCTTGTGTTGCTCCTCGGCAACCCTAGACAACCGGGTCGTAATATTTTTTGGGCAACACACCATACTATGACGTTTTTACAATGACGGTTCTACTATGGAACCAGTTTGACATGTTCAGGCGTTCTTTGTGTGAAAACTCAGAGATTTCAGGTATCAGAAGGTGGTTTTCAACTTTCTTTGTTAACTTTCTGCTTCAACTTTAAACTAAATTTCCTTGAATAAGCCAGCCCTCTGGACTTCCAGTAAGTTGTGTTCCTATTGGCTGTCCAGGTGGCTGCTTGGTGTTATCAGGAACACCTGAGCAGCTCAGTGTCTTCCTGCTTTATTTATCTGCAGACAAACATTTCCTCTGTTTCTCTTCACCAGTGAACCGGGTTTGGCTTCGTTGCTTTAGGTTGTTCTTTAGGTGTTGGCTTGCAGCTTCCAGCAGTAAAATCGTCTTTAATGTGTTTCTTGGTGTGTTTTAGGGCTTTGTACTGGATAGTTGTCTTGGTAAATGTGGTTCTTTAGCCACAGTTAGCACATGGTGCTAATGTGTGCAGTGATTAGTGGATTTGCTGCAGCTGAGTTGTGTCTTTATCTTGGCTGTAGTGAGTCTTTAGAGGTTTTTTGGTCAGACGCATTCTGTATTCTTGTTTAAGAACCAGCGTTGGTTGTCCAGAAGGTAAGAGTTCCTGTCCTTATTCTCTGTTCTCAGAGGTTCTCTGGTAGGCTGCAGGAGACTTTAGTGTTTGGGTTGTGCTAGTTTGGTTTTTAGAGCAGCAGAAACATTTTTCAGCAGTTTGAGCAGGAGAAGGTGAGCTTCAGAGTAGAAATGAGAAGGAAACCTTCTTGACCCGTGTGGTGAGGTCCTGTACCAAGAGTTTGAGCAGGTTGTGAAGAGTCTGTAGTTCTTTGGTCTGAAAGCACAAGAAGAGTCGACTCATTAAAGGAGAAAACAGGAGATATTGTTGGTTCTTCTGTCACTCTGCAGTTTCCAGTTTCCTTAGACTGAATATCAAGTTTATATATTAAATGATTTCCCATGTGACCCCAAGAAGACTTCAATAAACTCCCTCCATCCCCTGGACACAACATATTTTATTACCATGTTAATTTTATTATTTTTTAAAAATATGTTTTTGACTTTTAATCATAGTTTTAGCATAGTTTTTTTCTCTTTGCTTGTTTAGTTTTGTCATCTGTGTGAAAGGTGCTAAACAAATAAAGTTGAATTGATAAACTGAATAATTGACTAACTCATGATTGTGACAACAGAAGTATTTTCATTGTGATTTAAGGGTTGGTTTCATTGTTAAGGTTGGGGTTGAAATCTTGACAGAAAAAAAGATTTAAGAAATAAACCACATTTAAAAAAAGCAATTAAATCAAAGGAAAAAAACATTTAATACAATAAAACTTTTAAAAAGAAAATTAAACATTAAATACATTAAATTATATTAAACAGACAAAATATTTAATTAAATAATTAAACATAAGATACACACCATGTAATTCTGAAATTAAACAATTTTTAAACAAAAATATTAAACATTAAAGATGAAATATTTTAGATAAACTTTTAAAAAATACAGTTAAACAAGAAGAAAATTAAGCATTTAAAAAATACAAAACATTAAATTAGATTATTAAACCTTTAAAAAGACAAAACATTTAATTAAAAAATTAAATGTTTAATTTGAAAATGAAATCTTAAAGACAATAAAACTCAAAATAGGAATTCCACAGAAAATTCAATGAAGCATTTAAAAAGAAAATTAAACATGAAAAGGTGGTAAAACATTTAAAAAGAAAAACCTTAAAGATTTAATCGAAAAATTAAATATTTTGAAAGAAAAGGAAATTTTTCAAACAAGCCAATAAAATATTTGAAAAAACAACAAACATTAAAAGAAAACATTTCAAAATCAAGTCAGACATTAGAAAAGAATAAAAGGTGAGAAAAGAGCAAAACTAAACAATTAAGAAGAATCAAACTAAAGACAAAACATTTGAAAAGACACCAGTTAAACTTTAGAAGATCAAATTAAACAGAAGAGACAATGAAACGATCAAAAAGAGCAAAAACAGATAAAGGTATTAAAGCGTTTTCTAGTCTGAAACGAAAACATCAAGTTGTTTCTTCAAACATTTCCTCTTTGTATGTTCTTAGTTTGATTGTGGACAGATTTACTAAGAACTCATTTCAGAAAAATGCTTTCCAGATAAAGTCTACTAGTAGTTGAAGGCATTAATCAAACTAATGTTATCTTCTGATCTCCACCAACTTTACTGTTCAGTGAAGAGAATCAAAATTTGTTGAGGATTTCTAAAAAACCCACAGGTGAAGGTCTGAGAAGAACTCAGATCGATGGTCTAAATGTGAAATCAAGACTCATGGTCACAAGTTTTAAGGCTTCTGTTAACCAGAAAGTTCAAACTAACAGAGAAGTACTGAGAAACTTTTAAGATTTCAGTCCTCAGACTGTCTAAAGGTTCAGACTAACAGAGAACTACTCAGGAACTTTTAAAACTTCAGCCCTCAGACTGTCTGAAGGTTCAAACTAACAGAGAACTACTCAAGAACTTTTAGGATTTCAGTCCTCAGACTGTCTGAAGGTTCAAACTAACAGAGAACTACTCAGGAACTTAGAAGATGTCAGTCCTCGGACTGTGTGAAAGTTAAATCTAACAGAGAACTACTGTGGGACTTAGAAAATTTCAGTCCTCAGACTGTCTGAAGGTTCAAACTAACAGAGATCTACTGTGGGACTTAGAGAATTTCAGCCCTCAGACTGTGTGAAAGCTCAGGTCCTGAGGACTCGGGAGGTGTGGAGGCTTTGGAAAGTCTTGGAACTGAGGGTTCAACCCTCCAGCACAAAGGCTGAAGTCCAGCCTCCTGAGAAAAACGGTCGAGTCGAGACTCAAGTTAAAAAAAAAACTTGAAAACGACAAAAAATAGATGATAAATGCGCAAAAAAAAGAAGAATTAGTATCTGAGCGAGTAGCTCAGGGGATAAGAAGACAGACTACCAAGTGGAAGGTCGCGGGTTCAAGACCCACCACCGGCATTTTATCTTTGTTTGTCTTTGTCAGGATTTTGATAAAATTTAAGAAGGGTCTGGTCTTGAACCAGCGACCTGCAGCTCCATAGGCAAATCCTTAACTCACTGAGCTACACATCAGATGAAAAGAAATAATTTCGTCGTCCCTTTGGCAACGTAGTTTCTGAAGTGACCACATGGGTGGAGCCAAGGCGGAGTGTGGGTGGAGTCAGGGCGGAGAGTAGGCGGGGAGGTGGGTGGCGCCCCCCCCCTCTACTCCCCCACCGCCCACCACACCTTCCCCTGCCCAACGAGTTCTTCAAGTCTCCACGGGTTTTCCCGAGTTTCTGGAGTTTCCACGAGGTCAGAGGCAGAACAAGCTGTCATGAAGAGGTGTTGAAGTCGGCAAGGATGGACTGACTTTTTACAGCGACTAGAAGGAAGACGACTAGAAGAGCAGGTCTTTAACCACCATCCATAAAATCCATGGAGTCGCTCCAGAGAAATGAAGGGAGGTCAACTTTTATCAACCTCCATCCAGATGTTCTACCTGATATCTTTACTTGGACATTTTTAGCACCACAAACCTTTAGTATCAAACTTTATTATCATTTATTAGGACTTTAATGGAATCCACCTGCAGATCTAGTTTTTGTTGACAAACTTTATTCTTGTCGTTGTGGGACTGCAGTATTAAGACTCTTCCTTCTATTTGACCTCATGTTTATTAGTTTTAGTGGAGAAACTTATTTTAATTGTCCATTAGTCTCTTAAAAACCAAATAATAAATTGGATTAGTCAAGAGGTTTAAATTTCTTACTTTGTCATATTTTAAATATGACAAAAAATATTTAAAAAAAAGCGTCTTGAGACAATTTGACCTGCAATTGCTGTTATATAAATAAAATTGAATTAAAATTGTATGTATCTTGTAATGTTGGAGTAATTCAGCCATATATGTTGGAAAACACATTTTCTTTGTCCATTAATCTGTTGATTGTTTTCTCCAGTAATTCATTTCTTGTTTTGGTTTGTAAAATGTCAAACCCAAATATATTCAGTTTACTGTCATAAAAACCAAAAAGATTTACATTCATGAAGCAGGAATCAGGCAGTTTTTCACTTTTTATCTTAGTTTAGTCATAAAGATAGTTGATAATGTGTGAATTGTTGCAGCTTGTGAGCCGTAAAAGGTTTTAATCTTTGGGGCCGAGTGTCAAAAAACATTTAGAAACCAACATCAACAAAACACTCAAAGATTTGAACATCATTAAAGGGAAATCCAACTTTTGCATGACAATGTCTAATTAAAGGACATTATTTCCAACGTAAATGTGTGATATTCATCCTCTGGAGCTTTCTCTTCACATCATCTTCCACCTGGACTGGTTTGGTCGGGAGCATGTGCAACAAACATTTGAAAAACTGCACTTTAACATCAATGAATGACACTGAAGTTTAATCTCTACATAAATGAGACTGAGTCTGGATGTGCTGCTCTGTCATTAACTCCTAAGTTTAGGGAAAGTTCAAACAAAAGAGGACAGTTCAGATAAGACTTGAGAATGAGCTTATTTTGAACAAACATCTCAGACTTTCTGAGCTTCAGCACCTCTAGCAAGATATTTTAACAACAAGCAACTCCAGAGATCCAGAAGCTGGAGAGAGTTAGCTTTAGCTGAGCCAAAGAACATGTGGGACGCTAACCTAGCAAACATTTCAGACTTTTCTCTGTCAATTCTGAGAAATAATTTCCTATTTAATGACAGAGCGACACATCTGAACTCAGTCTCATTAAAACAGACTCTAATTCAGTGTCATCCATCCATCCATATTAAAGTACAGTTACCCAAAATGTTTGTTGCATGAGCTCCAACAAAACCTGTGCAGGTAGAAGGCCACTTTGACAAACAGGAAGTAGACGATTCCAAGCAGATTTATAGAAGGGGGAACCGGACTGTACTAAGTGTGGTCCAGTATAGAGGGGTGTTTTGTGGGTTTTTAAGGCTGATAATGATTATTAGTGAGACATTTGGAGTAGATATTCATTTGCAGTAAATGAAAGTATTTAAAATCTTGGAGTTAAACTTAGAAGAACACAAACTCTAACAGAAAACTTTGTTGATACGTTTTTGTTTTGTTTACAGATGTTAAGTTAAAGGAGTTTTATTCGTGGCATATAACCAATCAAATCACTCCAGAGGACAGAGCGACCACAGGTAGATAAAGGTTCAGAGCCAAAGTAGCGCCATTTTTCAATTGATTCATTACCATAAATCAGTAAAAAATAAAATACTGATAATCAGTAAATCAGTCAGCCCACAATTACTACAATTTACAATGTATGTCTCTTTCCTTTGACTTGTTATTTGTACAATATACGATGTATATTATGGTGTTTTTTCATACCAAAGGCTGTACTATGATGTTTTCTAAGAGACATACGATGCTACTCTGGTTGTTCTGGCTCTGGGCTGCTGCACTCCTCCTCTGTTGTTTTCTGGATTGTACTCAGCTGCATGCCTTCGTCCACCAGGCCTCCGTTGACTCGTCCCGCCTGCCGTCTCTGGAGCTGAAGCTGGATTGGAACAGACCAAAGTACAGTCCAATCACGATGCCAGCTGCCTCTCAAAAGGCTCCTTCATCTGGCAGGTGGCAGCACTTCTTCTGAGGGGAAGCTGAGCTGGTCCAGCAGAACTTTGGAGATGTGTTCCAGTGGTTGGTGGATGTGTGGGGAGATAGAGAGGGACCTTTGAAATGTTCAGAAAGGAAAACAGGGAACCCGTTGGTAGTTTTAGTTTAGGGTGCTACTGCGGTGTGTTTTGGGGTTTTAAGAGGTGAACAGGAAGAGGTTTTTTTTCGTATTGATTATCTTTTACATTGTTCCTGGTTGGAATGTCCATCAATGTCAACGTGAAGTTCACTTTTAGTTCTGTTTATTTATTTTTATTTTACTAACACCCATTTGCTTTTAACCCCCTCACATGTTGTGTTGTTGTAAACTTACTCTTTCAAGTAAATACTCGTCTAACCCTCTGGAAACCAGCGTTTGGACTGTTTTTGTGTTGCTCCTCACCTACTTCAGACAGCCGGGACAAAACAACGTTTTGTGGACTAAAGGCTTTTCTATGACGTTTTTTTGAACGACCTGCTATACTATGAAGTTTTTAGACCAAAGGCTATTCGATGGTGTTTTTTTGATGACATGCTATACTATGATGTTTGTTTGGCGACATCCTATACTATGACGTGTTTTGGACGACATGTTATACTATGACGTTTTAAGAGCAACATGCTAAACTATGACAATTTTAGAGCGACATGCTATACTATGGACATTTTCTGGACCAAAGGCTATACTATGACATTTGTTGGGAACATGCTATACTATACGCTTTTTTAATTGACATATTACTAGGATGTGTTTTTTTTTTTTTTTTTTTTTAACAACATATAATAATTTGAACAGTTTTAAAAATTACTATACTTTTACTTGTGCAATGAAGTATTATTCTTTTTAGGCAAAAGCCATGTCTGATTACATATAGGCTATTAAATAAATGTTTATTAAAAACTAAAAATCATTAAAAAAAATAATAACCAACTTAGGCATTTACTGAGTCACTAAAATAGTGTAGAGTCTACGGCCACATCAGCATTATTATAAGCATCCTCTGGTAAATTCACAGCCATATACTGTAGGAAATCTAGCTGATCTCATCATGATGTCCACTTACCATATGGACTTCAGGAGATGATTAGATGATGATAAACTGTGACCTGCTGGTTGGGTTCTCTCTGTTCTCATATTTCCTCCATGTTTGTCTCCTGATGCTGCCTTACTTCAGCCAGTCCATGAGCAACAGAAAACACAGTTTGCCTTGTATCCATTGCCAGGGGTTCCACTCTTCCCACTCCAGTCTGTACATTTCCAAACGTTTTTGCTTCTTTAGACGTGGTGGAGTTTCAGGTGTAGACATTTTTAAAGGTGCGGGTGCAGCAGCTTCTGTAACCAGGCAACCAGAGACAGGACCGGACATGCAGAGACGTCTGAAGTCTGTCCACTGGACCTGGCATCGGGTCCTCGCTTCATTGGTCCTACGAAGATGAAATTGGCTGCCCTTAATATTTCCTGTGTTTTATTTTATTCATTATGCAGTTTTGATGAGTGTGTGACACTCGGGGCATTTATGAAAATACGGAACAACTTGCGTCCCGTATTGATTCAATACGAGATGCAACAATTAATTGTCGAATAAAGAACGTTTCCGTATTTTAAGGGACGGGTGGCAACCCTAATTGCAAGTTACATTTGCTTATGCTAAAGATGTTAGCATTCTGACACGTGTTCGTTTGGTAGTTAAAAGAAGATGAAACGTGGTGTATTCATGTTTTATAAGTTCATATTTTAAGGTGAACAATTACAGTTGTGTGTTTGTGTGTTGTGTATGGTTGCACAAGGTTAATTAATTTTCCTGAAGTGTGTAAGTTCAGTATGTCAACCTTTAACTTGGGAAACTAATTAAAACTGGTCATGATATTTTTTGAACTGAATGTGTGAAATAGTTCTGTGTTTGATAACTTGAGAAATGAGATGAGAGATGATTTACAGTTACTTTGTTCAAACACAAATGTAATTGAATTCTGACCTTGCCCATAGGTCAGGTTTTTTGAGTTGGATTCCAACACCAGATTGCACTAGTGTGAGAACTGAAGTCTCCTACATTCTGCTGAGGATTACTGGAAGACATTTTGAAGAACTCCATGAATGGATGGTGAGCCACTGCCCAAAAGAACCTACAGGTGTGACGTGAGGTAGGATTGAACTGTGTTGTGGGTTTGTGTCACACAACCCATGTGACCGAACTATTGAACTGTTATTGGACTATTTGGACTGAGGACAAAGGACTAAAACTTCAGATTGGACGTGATCTACGTTATTAATTGTGTTTCTGTAAATGGGGAATTTGTACAATAAGCAGCTGCAACTTTTATTTGTTTCAATTCAATACAACTGTATTTTCTAGTTGCATTGTCTGTGTCATATTTCACTGTAGTTATTCAGCATCAGGGCTCATGTCGTACCTTTAAATCTTCTGATACTGGTCCCATTTCCTATTACCTATCTATTTTCTTATTCCCCTTATATTGGTTACAGAATTGTGCAGAGAGAGTTAGAGGTGATTTGAATGGGATTCATTAGAAAGTAAAGAAGTGAAGCTCAGACTTCTAAATGTTCTTTTCATTCACTGCTGGAGCAGCTGATTAAAAGCAGCCCAGCAAGTGATCCTGCAGGTAAAAAGGTGTCACCGTGTCTTTTTATTCGCTTACAACCAAAGTCCATCTGCTCTTCTATTTCTGCATGGAATGAAGCCTTAAAATGGTCCAAAAGTCAAATGACAGACATTGAGACTCTGCACATGTTGACAGTAAAATGCTGCTACAGTCATGCAGCTGCTTTGATTGTAAAGCAGTTTACTGCAAGGATCTGAAATCTTTTTAAAGACCCCCACTAGTAAAAATCACTTTAAAACCTTGTTCAAACGTCCATGTTTAGTTTTCTATGTGCAAGAAGAGACATCAGAAGTGAAATAAGCAGTCAAAGGTCAGATGTAGAGTGTAGAGTTCCATCTAAGACATTTAAAGGCATGAATTCTAGAAAATACTTGTAAATATGTAAATCTGACACAGAGAGATGAGATGAAAATAATCCAGATAAAAAACAGTTGTGATGGTAGAAAGTGCTGCAGAATGAAATAAGTGAAGACAGAATGATCAGTGGTGCATTAATACTGAGGCAGAGGACAGCTGGATCCTGTCCTGTGTGTTGGACAGCAATGATGGGCTGGAAACCAGCACTAATATCTGACCTGAGCTGAGAAACTCTGTCCAGCGTAGAGAGGATGGACCGTGTTCCCTCCTCTGGGATGGAGGTCCACCGGAGGTTCACTTTAACTCCATCACTGTGTCTGAGGGTGAAGAGCAGAGCAGCAGAGTCCACTGAGTCCAGCTCTCTGTTTTATGAAATTCTATCACAAATTAAATCACAATGTCTGCAAGAAAAACTGCAACTCACCACAAACTGTTCAGCCCAAAGAACGATAAACCAACAAGTTTATCAATCAGAGCTGCTGATGTGATGCAGCAGCATCCAGGACCCTCTACCTCCACTGGATATGAATGAATGAGCATTTAATGAGTTCATTAAAGATATCTCTTGGCCTTGGACATAACAGCAGCTTCCTGTTGCAGCTAATGAGCCAGAAATCCTGCATTACAACACAACAACATGAGCAGCAGCTGAGCTTCAACCTCCAGCCTCTGAGGAGCTGCACAGACGTCCTGGACCTGAGGCCTCCTCTGCAACAACAAAGTCCAAACTTCTTCCTTCTGGCTTTCAGCTGATTGATCACAGAACATGTTCTTCAGTTTGTCAATGCAACAATCCCTAGAAACAAGCCAGAAGCCTTCATGAAGCCTCATATCTCTCCAGGACATTAAAGCAGCGTTCATGCTCAGAAAACTATCTGTCCTCCTCCATGCAGCAGCACCTGCTACCTGAGAGGAAGTTCCTGCTACACTGTTAGAAACAAAGCACAAAGTCGCCACCTGCTGGAGCAGCTGGTGTCCTGCAGCTTCTTCACCTCAGAAAGACTCTGACAGCGTTCATTCTTTCCACTCTGACAGCTCACACTTCTTCACACAGGAACATGGACATTGATGTGACATAAAGCTGAGCTGAATCTCTACATGTGTTTGATCATTTCTTTGAAAAGACGTTTAAAATGAGTCCCTCACACTGAACACAGTTACAACATTTACACACAGATTACCTGTTCACAGCAACAGGCTGGTCGTCTTTAAAGGAGAGAAGAATATAGTTTGACTTGAATCCCCTAAAGGACACACAGCTGGATGCAGGTCCAGGTCCAGGTCCAGGTCCAGGTCCAGGTCCATTTCCATTTCCAGGTCCAGGTCCAGGTCCATTTCCATTTCCAGGTCTAGGTCCAGGTCCATGTCCAGGTCCATGTCCAGGTCCAGGTCCAGGTCCAGGTCCAGGTCCAGGTCCATGTTCAGGTCCATGTCCAGGTCCATGTTCAGGTCCAGGTCCAGGTCCATGTCCAGGTCCATGTCCAGGTCCAGGTCCAGGTCCAGGTCCAGGTCCAGGTCCAGGTCCAGGTCCAGGTCCAGGTCCAGGTCCAGGTCCAGGTCCAGGTCCATGTCCATGTCCAGGTCCAGGTCCAGGTCCAGGTCCATTTCCATTTCCAGGTCCAGGTCCAGGTCCATTTCCATTTCCAGGTCCAGGTCCAGGTCCAGGTCCATTTCCATTTCCAGGTCTAGGTCCAGGTCCATGTCCAGGTCCAGGTCCAGGTCCATGTTCAGGTCCATGTCCAGGTCCAGGTCCAGGTCCAGGTCCAGGTCCATTTCCATTTCCAGGTCCAGGTCCAGGTCCATTTCCATTTCCATTTCCAGGTCTAGGTCCAGGTCCATGTCCAGGTCCATGTCCAGGTCCATGTCCAGGTCCAGGTCCAGGTCCAGGTCCAGGTCCAGGTCCATGTTCAGGTCCAGGTCTGAGTCTCTGATGGATCCTGATAGAAGTTCATAAAGTCTCACATGTTTAATAAAGGCTCTACATGAAACACACATGATATATTTGTAGACAGTTTAATACTGAAGTCAACTAGAGACAGACCAATTATCAGTTTGACCAGGTGTCAGATCTGACATTCAGCATTTTTCCAATTATCTGTATTGTTCTTCTATAAAAACGGTTCCTGATCAGATCAATGTGTTTAAAATACTTTGTCTCTGCTGCAGCTGCCTCTATCTGTAGTCACTCTGTGATCTCCAGCAGCATCTCACCAAACACCATCTGATCAGTTAAACGTCACAACTAACAGCCAATCAGCACTGAAGAATAAATGATAAAAAGTTCCCTTCTGATGAAACATGTCATTATGATTTTAGGGATTAAAGGATTAACTGCTTGGTCTATAAATGTTCAGATGATCAGTGTTCCTGAATGTAAAAGATGATTTACTGTCAAAGATGAGGAAAGAATGTAGAAAATAATCATATTTATGACATTTAATGAGCTGTAATGACTTAATTTAGAAAGATTTGATTTTAAAAAGCTCAAAACTGACTCATCGATCAATAACACAGATGCTGATTAATTTAACAGATGACAAAAATTTGATTAACAAAAAAAATTGTTGCAGCTCTAAAATAAACAAAGATCTGTCAAAACAGTTCCAACATTTACAGATTACCTCTTAAAGTTTGTGTTTCCATGGAAACCTACATGCATTCAGTCGGTGATGCAGAAAGAGCACAAATGCAATCATGGAATAAATGATTAGATCACTCTTGTTTTCTTCAATTTCTTGTTCATTTTAATGGCTGGTACCACTAAAGGTGTATTACCTGAAGAACACAATGAACACCATAAAAATGCAGCTGATTCCATAATAGTTTACGTCCTGTTTGACATCCTTCAGCTTCATTGTATTCCAGGATGTATAAGAGGACATTTCCTGTCATCAGCAGCACATGCAAAGGTCTAGAGTGGTTTCCTGCTGACATTCAAGCCGTAACACAATTCAGAAGTTGTCAGCTCTCATATAACGCCTAAAACTAAAGAATTATGTGAAGCCACAAAGGCAGCCATCATGAATGAGAGACAGGTAAAGAAAAAACTGAAGATCTCCAAGACAGACGTTCATTCCACCAAGAAAAAACAAGCCCAAACTGCTTAAATTAAACTCTTATCAGCTATTTTTGTTGTTATCATTATACTTTTCAAACAAATGTACCTTTAGTTGTAGCAGGCATTAAAATGAACAATAAATTGAAGAAAACAAGGGAGGTGGAATCATTTTTTCCATGACTGTATGTTTTCATGTTTGGTCCTGATTTTACACTGATAATGTTTCCGTCTAACAGAACAAAGATTAAAACACTGACCGGTCTTTGGGTCATGATTTCAGAGAATATTCAATCAGTGAAATGAATCTGACTTTCATCTGAGAACAGAACACCTCATTTCCACCCCCCTCTCCTCGTCCATTTGGTTTGCTCCAACCAGGCTGATGGACTCCACCAGCTTCTTGTTCATCATGATGGAGCTTCCAGGACAGAAGCTGAAGCCTTAAAATAATGGCGATAATAAATCCAACTAATGTTAATCCTACAAACAGGATCCATATGGATCAGATCAACACATAAACACAAACGGTAAACAGACTGGATGTAATGAAGACAAGTAATTAGCATGTGAGTGTTTGTGTCAGAACATGGAACCTGTTCAGAGACTTTAGTTGTTGTTGAAGCAGAATTTCAGTGACGGTATTTGAAGGTGAAATAAACCTGCAACACACTGAAATACAGTCTGTGAAATACTGAAATCTGTGATCTAGAATTAGAAAAATACACTTTTAGAACAGATTGAGCAGGAAATTCACTTTTCTGCTTGGAACTCTTGGTTTTTGTTTGGTTTGATGCATGAAATTGACTCCTTTGTTGTTTTTTATTGATGTTTGTTTTGCCTTTAACTTTTAGTTTTTGTTTGATGTTTGTTTGTTTTTTTTTTACATAAAATTAACTCCTTTTTGTTTATTGTTTGATGTTTGTGTAGCAAATCCGTTCATTTTTGTTGATTTTCTTTGCAGGAAATTTACATTTTTGGCAGCAATTTCAGTTTTATTTCATCATGTTGACTTTTTTTTGTTTTTTATTTGCTTTGTTGCAGCAGTAAATTGTCTATTTTTTATTTGCTTTTTCTGTTTTTTATTATTTTTCAGTAAACTGACTCTTCATTTTGTTTTTTCTTGCAGTAAATGAACTCCTGTTTGTTTTATTTCTTACAGTAAGATTGTTGTTGGGATTTTTCAAGATGAGATAAAACTGAATAAATTGGTTGAAATGAATAACAGAATCAATGAATACACTTAATAAATTAAAATAAATATATGAATAAACAATTGAAAATACAAGAAAACGAATAAATGGAAGAACAGTTTATGGACCGTTAGGATTTTGTGTTTATCCCGTTAATATTTTAGTGGAAAAAAACAAGTTAAAATAAAGTCATGACAACAATCCACTCTAATAAGTGTGCAGACAAACTTTATTTAAAAGCATAAAGGCCTTTATTTTTATTTACAAGATGAGTCAGGATTATGTTTCATGATTATGATTGTAAAAAGGTTAGATTGATTCATTACCAAAGATGAGGTCATGATAAACTAAAAGATAACAGTGGAACATCCCCAGAAACAGATGAAGGACTGAAAACCTGGAACTGAGGCTCCAAGTGGGCAGATATCAGTCAGAGGGTAAAAATGTGGATTTTCAGCTCAGAATCAGAGTCTGTGTTCATGAACCAGCCTCTGTTTGCTGCATCCAATCCAATCCAATCCAACTTTATTTGTAATGCACTTTACAAAACAACACAGTTGACCAAAGTGCAGTACACACATAAAACATATGAGACATTAAAAAAAAGAGTAAAACAAAACAGAAATAAAATTACAACTTAAAATCAATTAAAAGCTAGGGTAAAAAGATGTGTTTTAAGAGCTGATTTAAATACAGGCAGTGAATCGATCTGTCGAAGGTGCAAAGGTAGTGCATTCCATAAGTTAGGACCAGCGACAGCAAAAGACCGAGCACCTCTCCTTCTCTTATTTGACTTTGGGGTCACCAACCATGAGAGGTCAGCTGACCTAAGGGAACGAGCAGGTACATAGGGTTGCACCAGCTCAGTCAGATACTGAGGTGCAAGGCCATGAAGGCATTTAAAAACAAATAAAAGAATTTTAAAATCAATTCTAAAACGTACAGGGAGCCAATGCAAAGACTTCAGAATAGGAGTTATGTGCTCTCTGTTTTTAGTCCCAGTCAAGAGCCGAGCTGCTGCATTTTGCACCATTTGTAGACGATGCAGAAGTTTCTCATCAAGACCGGCATACAGAGCATTGCAGTAATCAAGGCGGTTTGTGACAAATGCATGGATTAATATTTCAAAGTGTTTCATAGACAGAATAGGTTTAACTTTAGCCAGCTGTCGGATTTGAAAGAAACTTGTTTTAACCACGGAACTGACCTGGGCTTCAAGTTTGAGAGTGCAGTCAAGTTTTACACCGAGATTGGTGATCACAGGCTTAAAATACTGGCTCAGTGCACCAAAATCATCAAGGGCAGGGGTTCCACCACTCGGCCCAAACACTGTCATTTCAGTTTTACTGTCATTTAAAAACAAGAGATTTAAGGACAACCAGTTCCTGATTTCCTCAACACAGTCAAGTAGCTGTTTTGCATTGTTGCCATTTCCTTGCTTCAGTGGCATGTACATTTGCGTATCATCTGCATACAGATGAAATGCAATACCATGTTTCCTAAAAATTATTCCAAGTGGAAGGAGATACAATGAAAAAAGCAGGGGGCCAAGAATGGACCCTTGGGGCACTCCACAATTTAGAGGGGATAGTCTGGACTGAGAGGAGCCTATCCTAACACAGAATTCCCGATCAGTGAGGTAGGACCTCAGCCACTCCAATGCAGTGCCACGGATACCAACAGAGCTTTCTAAGCGGGTCAGTAGTATCTGGTGGTCTACAGTGTCAAAGGCAGCAGTTAAGTCAAGCAAAACAAGGATGACACTGTGACCACCATCGGTAGCTTGAAAGATGTCATTAACAACTCTCAATAAGGCAGTTTCAGTACTGTGCCTAGAATTGAAGCCGGACTGGAACACTTCAAAGACAAAATTCTCCTCTAAATATGCTTTTAATTGCTGGTACACAATTTTTTCAAGAAGTTTTGAGGTCAGCGCAAGCTTAGAGATCGGTCTAAAATTAGACATAATGTTGGAATCCAAGCCAGGTGTCAGGGCTGCTCCAGCAGGCTCTGGCTAGGGCTCCTCCCTCCTTTTGTGCTTTCTCCTTTTTAGGTATCCAGAGTGTTGTGGCAGCGACGGCAGGTGAACAATCAGGGTCATCAGCGGAAGTAGGAACAGGTGTGGCGGAGCCAGTCAGCCTTCCTCCTCACCTCTATATATTCAGACGCCAGTCACCACTTGGACGCCGGATTGTGAATGCTCATTGTCAGTTCTGCTGCTTGTTTCACTCTAGCCAAACCTGAGAGTTGGATATCTTTGTAATTTGAGTTTTCTCCCTTTCAGTGGAACCTCACCTGCTCCTGCGACTGAGCCGTCTTTTTGGGCTTCCCCACGTCTACAGTTCCTGGCAGACACCGGAGACCTCGCCACCCACTCGCCATCGCTGCCTCTACCTTCCGTTCAGCCCCCCTGCCTTACCCTTTCCCTTAGTCAGCAGTCCGTCCCCAGCACGAGCCAGGTGGAGGTCTTTAGTGAGTTGAGTTGCTCTTTCGCTTTTCAGTCTACATAGTGTTTTCTAGTGAGCTTAGTGGCTCTTTCGTTTTTCAGTCCGTATAGTGTTTTCTAGTGAGCTGAGTAGCTCTTTCGCTTTAAGTTCGCATAGTGTTTTCTAGTGAGCTGAGTTGCTCTTTCGCCTTAAGTCTGCATAGTGTTTCTAAGTGAGCTTAGTTGCTCTTTTGCTGCAGAGTTTTTTTTAGTGAGCTGAGTTGCTCTTTCGCTTTTCAGTCTACATAGTGTTTTCTAGTGAGCTTAGTTGCTCTTTCGCTTTTCAGTCCGCATAGTGTTTTCTAGTGAGCTGAGTAGCTCTTTCGCTTTAAGTTTGCATAGTGTTTTCTAGAGAGCTGAGTAGCTCTTTCGCTTTAAGTTTTGGCCTTTTGAAACATTCGTCAAGTCCGCCTGCCACTAGGGGACACCCTCGCCCTGGTTTCGAGTGTGGTTGTCAAGTTCCTGTTTCCGGGGACCAGCGACTGGGAGTTGTAGTTTTTGGTTCCCCGCTTGTCAATAAAAGTATTATTGTTGGCTTCAGCTCTGTCTCAATCTCTGTTCCTGCGCCTGAGCCTCAAGAGAAAACGTAACACCAGGCTTCTTAAGGAGAGGTTGCACCACTGCCCGTTTAAAACTCTTGGGCACACAACCAGAAATTAGACTGGTGTTAACAATTTCAAGCACATAAGGGGCGACTGTAGAGAACACTTCTTTAAACAAACGAGGTGGTAAGGGATCATTCGGTGATCCTGAAGGTTTCAGACTACCTACAATGTCTTCCAGAGAAGCCAAACTGACAGGCTCAAATCTGTGAAAAATCACAGAGGGCATGGCTAACACTGGAGGTTCATAAACTGGAGGGCTAATCAGAGCCCTAGTGTCCTCAACCTTATTAATGAAAAAGGTCAAAAAAGCTTCACACATTTCATCTGAGGGCTCAACAGAGACCGGCTGAGGAGCATTTAAAACATTGTTTATGGATTGAAACAACACACGAGGATTGTTAGAGTTAGAAACAATGATGTCTGAGAAGTACTTATTTTTTGCTGATTTAACATTTTTTTGGTAAGTACTCAAACTACTTCTTAATATCTGGAAGGAAACTTCAAGTTTATCTTTCTTCCACTGACGCTCAGCTCTCCTGCACTCCTGTCTCGCAGAGCGAGTGACGTCACTGAGCCAGGGCTCAGAGCGAGATTTCACACTTTTCATTTTCATGGGCGCTACAGAGTCCAAAGCAAATTGACATGCAGAATTAAAACAATTCAAGAGAGCGTCCACATCTGTGTTTGTTAAGTCTGTGCAGCAGGGCGCTACACCACAAAATACAGCCGAAAACTTAGCGGCAGTTAAGGGGTTAACTACCCGGCACAGTTTGACAGGAGCGCATGACAGGACTGGTTGACATGACAACGGAATGTCAAACACAACAGGGTGATGATCAGAGAAAGTTGCATCACAAATATTTACATCAGGAACCTTAAAACCATGGGTTAAAACCAAATCAAGTGTATGCCCAAATTTCTGTGTGGGACCAGACACAGACTGCACAAGATTAAAATGATCAATAAGTGTTAAAAAGTCATTGACATAAGGTTCATGCGGGCAACACACGTGAAAGTTAAAATCACCAACAATAAGAACACGATCATACTTGGGCATCAGTCCCAATAAAAAGTCTTCAAATTCTCCCAAGAAGTCTTTTTTACTGCGTTTGGGTGGCCTGTAAATGACAGCGCACGCCACCGGGGACACAGCGCTCACCTCAAACAACTGTATCTCGCAACTGGAGTAAACAGATTCCAAGGTGAGCTGCTTACAGGTGCATGGAGCTGAAATGACAGTAAATCTCAGACTTCATCTGACTCTGACTGACTTCCAGTCTGACTTTGGTGTTTTGTTCTTTACTAAGTCTGAGGATAGAAAATACTTGGAGTTCACCAGGAGACTGAATGCTGATGAAGACTTGAAGATTTTCTGGCTCATTTGAAGAATGGACCAGGAGGAATCTCAGTGGATGAACTGAGTCAATAAATCAAACTGGACAAAATCTGTCCAAGAGGAAGCAGATGTTTGACAGCAGCAGCTGATAGAAAACCTGTTTTATTGGTAAAGAGCTGCACGACCTGATGAAGGAAACAACTAAAGTCTGACAAAACTGAACAACAAGATCTTCATGTGTGGAACAAAGCAGAGTTCTGGGAGTCTGATGGACTGATGAGACTAAAGTGGACTGTTTGGGCAGAACATCTGGAGGCAGAAGGACCAGAAGAACAGCATCAACAGTCCTGTTGGTGGCTTTGAAGCTGCTAAACTGGAGCATGTGAGCAGCAGCATCTGAAATATGATCCTGCAGTGACAGAAACATCCTGAAACTTACTGCACACTCTGCAACCTGACATCAACCTCCAACGTTTCATGTCAACATTAACTGCAGTTCTCCATCATTCACAGTGTGGAGCTGCAACACTAAACTACACAGTGATAACAACACACTTTACACTGGTTCCCAGTCCACCTCCCAGTAACATGGTCCAGTCAGAGTCTCTACACACCAGCTGCTGCTGCTGCTTCAACCTCTGGATCATCAGGACACACTTCATCCTCTCAGCACAAACACCGTCCTGATCAGCATCACTCCCATCTGCAGAGAGAAGAAGAAAGAACAGAGGAGATCAATGAGTTTGATCAGCTGATCATCAGGATCAAGAGCAGCAGGACTTCAGTCTCACTGATCTCAGAACTGTGACAAACATCAGACTGATCAGCTGATCACTGTTGAAAAGAGACAACAAACAACAACTGTCAGCTGGAATCAGCTTTATTTCCTCAACACATCAACACAACAACAACAGTCGGCTTCACATCCACTCAAACACACCATGACAACAAGCTTCTGGCTCCTCTGATTGGCTGACTGTGTTGTGGAAAAATGTCTTCACAACTTGAGGCTTCTTCAGTTCTGGCTCTAAGTTCTGACTGCTAAAAGTTTACAAGTCCAAAAATAATAACTGCCTAAGTCTCTCCAATACAGGCAGAAAAGAGTCTAAGAGTCAATCTTCAGATTCAAAGAAGATGTGTTTTATTCCTCCACGTACAGGTCAAACACACTGAGAGATACCCCGGGGTATGTCTGAAGACCCTACCTGATGCACTGGCTTTTATACTATTTGGCTCTGGGGCTTTCCACGCCCCAGGCCCATCCTTCTTTTTGTGACAGGCCTCCTACCATTATAACATAGGTTTCGATTCTAATAGTGTCTGGGCTTCTCGGTACTTTCCAAAAAATAATGAGGGATGGGCAGTTTCGCCAGGTGCAGGTAGCCCTCCCTTCTCTGGCTCCAAACTCATCCTCATCAACCTTTTTTTATTCATCTTTTACAGTGCATCATCTTTTCTTAGGTACATTGGGTTACACTGACCCAGGTCACATTGACCCAGGAGCGCATCATCAGAGTGCATCAGACCTTCATCAGGGCATCTCTCGGTCACAATCTCATCATCATCCCATTTTAATGACAAAAAGTAGCAACATGTGTATACTAGAGCTGGCAGCGCCAGGCACCTTAATGAGTTGCACCTGCTGGGGTGATAAAAACAACATACCAAGCTGGCACAGGTCACAGTGACCTGCACATCTTTATACACAGGGGTTCATGTGCTTAATGCTCAGAAGCTGCCTTCTATATTAATAACTAAATAACTGATTAATGGTTAAATATTGTGAATCATTTTAATGGTTAAATATTGTAGATCAGTGACATTATGATACTTATTAGGATCACACATAATGATTATTGAGATTGTACCACTACAACTGCTCTCTGTGTTTCTGTCACTGTTCTGCTCTCAGAGCTTCACTGAGAAGCTGCAGGTTTACAGGAGACTCTGGATCTTTGCTTTGATACTGACTGAGTTTAGTAGAAAACTGTTGAAAGCAGCAGAGACTGATGGAACCTTCTACTGACCTCAGAGTCTTCAGGCTGCAGTCTGGATTCTCCTCAAGATCTAACAGATGTTTCACTGATGAATCCTGAAGCTTGTTTCCACTCAGGTCCAGATGTTCCAGATGGGAGGGGTTGGACTTAAGAGCTGAGACCAGAGAACCACAGCTGATGTCTGACAAACTGCAGTCCTCCAATCTGAATAAAGAATAAAAGATGTTGATAAAATCATTGATGATCCATCAGATGTTGAAATGCTCACCTCAGACTGTGGAGTTGTGTTGGGTTTATGAAGAGCAGGGAGGTTCTTCTGACAGACATCTTCTTTGCTGTGAGGCTGAGATCCACTCTAGAACCACACAGTTGAAGAACTCTCCCCACAGAGCAGCAGGTCGTCCTGGAGAACAAACAAAGTATGAGATAAAACTACCACAAATAGGTATAAAATGACTAAAATATGAAATAAAACTACCACAAATGGGTATAAAATGACATATTTTTGTCAAATATCAATATTTTCTCGTCTTCCTTCACTGTTCACCAAACCTTCTGACGTCACTCAGTGCTTCCTGTGGATCTTCTTCATGAGTTCATTAGCGCCACCTACTGGGCTGGAGTGTTCATCAGTGTTATCACTGTTTCTTCTGTAATTAATTAATCAATAGAAATTAAGGCGTTAAAGTCCTTAATAAATGTTTTAATGGCCTCTTATTTTGCAGATATTCATAGAGTTCATGTCATTTCATTTTCTCTGTAGCAGTTTATTGATTTCATGAATGCAACACACTATAGTTTTTATACAGAGAATAAAGGTTAAAGAAAAAACAATATATACAGTGTCATCTTTATTTTAAATGTCCAAAGGGTTTTGTGGCTCCTGGTGTTTTCTTTTCTGTGGGAAACGGGTCCAAATGGCTCTTAGAGTGTTCCGGGTTGCTTTTTTTGTCTGATTTTGTGGTTTTGACTTTTCATCATTTTGTGTTTTGCTTTATTCGTTGTTTTATGTGTCATTTGTGTCGATTTGTCTTCTTTCTCGTTTTTGTCACTTTTTTGTTGTGTTTTGTGTCATTTGTCTCACTTTTGTAATATGCTGTCCTGTTTTTCTTGTCTTATGTCACTTTTTGTCTGACTTTTGTGGTTTTGATCCTCCAGTAAATCCTCTACAGTTCAGTTCCAAATGACTAAATATACTGTAAGTGGCATGAAAAAAGGCTTAACGAGAAACTGGGGGAAAACAAGACCACCAACAAAAGATCAATGGTTGAAAATAACTGAGGAAATCTACATAATGGAAAAACTAACTCACAAACTGAGACTATAGGAAGCACAAATGGACCAAAAGTTTGTTTTTCTTGGTTTGTGTAATTATATAAAAATAAATAAAACCTTGGGTGGAAAAAAACAGTCAGAAATAATTTACAAATTTTCAGTTTTCCGATTTTCTCAAACTACTCACGTGAAACTTAGAGTTCCATCAGAAAAAATAAATCAGATTTTGTAATATTTGATCAAAAGTAATTTATTCTGCATACCTCATTTAAGAATTTGGCCAAAAAATAATAATAAATAGTTTGAACTAAAATAATTGTGTAAAAAACTACATATTCTGGGATCCTTGTTGACTCAGCTGTGACCAACAGTCATGTGATAAAAATTCAGCAACTATTTGTCTGAATCACTGTGTGTGTTTTACACCAAACAAACAGGAGGAAAAAGAAGACAAGTAGGGAAACAAATTGAAAATGTAAGCAGTAAAACATCTCTATCATGTAGAATCACTACTGTTTTTCTAGTATTTAAACACCTGTGGGCACTTGGAAAAATGTTGTCCATGTTGAGTCCAAGTTTTTTCAATTATTGAAATTAAATTTTAAATAAAGGAAGTTTTTCTTTTAATGACTCGTGGCATCATGATTTTGTTTTTGAGTTCTTTCTACTTCTAGTCATGGTTGTGTTTGTATGGAAATGCAGCTTTCTTCTGCGTTTATTTGCTCTCTTGCACTGCTTTTCCAAATAAAACAGTGCAAGCTGTTGATCTATGGTTGGCTGTAAGAATGAACACAAAATGTTTCATGCACTTCCAGCATCTAAGGAACTGAACACATTGGATTATTGGATTATGTGTATTTTTGATGGCGATGTCCCCACAACATTAGAACAATCCTGCAGCCAATGCAGCTAATAATGGCAAACTTAAAAATGCTGATATTTACATGTATAATGACAACCTCCTTCGTCTGATTTGCCTCAAACTCAACGTTACACTTCCTCAAGACCCCAGCGACGCACACACCAAGTTTGGAATGGATCGGATGAACGACTGCCGAGATAATCGAAGAACACACACCAAGACACACACACAGATTTCCTGGTTTAGCAGAGAAGATGGAAGATTCTAGAGCCAGACTTCTAGAATCTTCTGCTGTGAAGTTCTGAATGTGTGTGTGTGTGTGTGTGTGTGTGTGTGTGTGTGTGTGATCCCTGTTGTTGTCCAAAGGCAAATGATGTCATGACACTGGTCAATTATGACATCACTGATGATGTCACAGGTCAATTATGACATCACTGATGATGTCACAGCCCTTTGCCTATAAATCTGGGACAGGTCAGAGCCTTTCTTCAGTGCGCCGGATTTTCTTCCAACGATTGGACGACAAACTGCGAACTTCTTTATTGTGGATACATTCTGGACTTTATTTGCATTACCATGGCACAGACAAATCAAACAAAACGCAAAGTTAGATTCACCATCACCCCTGAACAGGCTGCTTCCAAAGCCAGTAAGCGGCCTGGATTTCACAAGAAGTTTTCTACTTTGGTAGAAAACGAACATCTCAAGGAGCGAGTTAATACCATGGACCGCCGCCTTCAACAGCTCCTCACTGAAAAGCAGCAGTTCTTCAAGTGGGCAGAGGTCAGCAAGATCAGAACCTGCAAACTAGAGGAGCTGCTGATGAGCCAGAACAGGCAGATAATCCAGCTGCAAGAAAAGCTGGGGCCTGAGAGCCATAAGAACACAGAGCAAGACCAGGCCTCCTCAAAAACACCTGCTCCGGCCATGACATGGGCCAACGTGGTCAAAGGTCTGGGTAAGGCCAAACAGCCGGTCATGCTGAGAGAGTTCCAGGCCTCTTCAGAGACACCAGCTCCGACCATGACATCGGCCAATGTTGTTAAGGCTGAGGAAGAGGTGAAAGAGCCGGTCATCCTGAGTGAAGACCAGGCCTCTTCAGAGACCCAGACTACAACCATGAACTGGGCCGATGTCATGGAAGCTGAAGATGAGGTCAGGGAGCAGCTTAGGCTCAGAGAAGCTGAGGTTTCACAGCTGAAGCTGGAGAACGAGGGTCTCTTAGCAATGCTGCAGGAGGCTAAAAACCTCCAAAGAGAACTAGATCACAAAGAAAATGAGGACCTGAACTTGCAAGTCAAATTCTTGGTGGACAAGAATAAAAGTCTGAAGGAAGAAAACAACAAACTGCAGAAGGACAAACAAGCAGCAGTAGAAAAGACTGAAAAACTGGAGGGTAAGATCCAGCTGATGGAGCGCAACAACATCCCTCAAGTAGAGCTCAAGCAGATGAAGAAGTATATTAAAACGCTCCAGACAGAAAAGATAGAGCTTGAAGGCGATTATAACCGGAGATTCCTTCAGATGAAGAATCTGGAGAGTCTGCTTTTCCAAGAATCTTACAAAACTCAAGAGATTCTGAAGAGCCTTGCGTCTGCACATGAGCTGATCGCCATCAGAGAGCAGGAACTCGATCGAATCACCGGCATCAATGAAAACCTCTCAGCGGCGCTCTTCAAGTCTGAGGAGCTGCTGCTGGAAGCCGGCAATGAAGTCGAGGAGAAAGAAAAAGAAAAACAAGAGATTGTGAAGAGCCTTAAGTCTGCACAAGAGCTGATCACCATCAGAGACCAAGAACTCCAACGAATCACCGGCATCAATGAAAACAGCTCAGAGACGCTCATCAAGACTGAGGAGCTGCTGGTGGAAGCCGGCAATGAAGTCGAGGAGAAAGAAAAACAAGAGATTGTGAAGAGCCTTGAGTCTGCAGAAGAGGTGATCACCATCAGAGAGCAGGAACTCCAACAAATCACCGACAGCCATGACAACCTCTCAGAGATGCTCTTGAAGACTGAGGAGCTGCTGGTGGAAGCTGGCAATGAAGTCAATCAGAAAGAAAAAGAAAATCAAGAACTGCTCAAGAAACAAGAAGAGACAGAACATGGGATCCAAAAGAAAAACAAAAAGAGATTCTGTAAGTTTTTCAGGAGGACCAAAGACAGACA
Organism: Amphiprion ocellaris; assembly: GCF_022539595.1. NCBI lineage: Eukaryota > Metazoa > Chordata > Actinopteri > Pomacentridae > Amphiprion > Amphiprion ocellaris. Next base: position 1,692 of record NW_026559476.1, on the reverse strand, counting down.
GAGCAACCAAAAAAAGACTGAAGAGGTGATTGGGGAGAGAGAAGAACCACAGGAGCAGGAGAAGAAGGCAAAGAAGAAGAAGAGCTTCTGGAGTTGGTTCAAGAGCAACAGGAAGGTGGAGGAGGCTGCTGGTAGCTCAGCTTAGCCTCCTCCTCCTCTCCAACATCTCTCACCTTCATCCTCTATTCCATCTTGTATCTTCCTCATCCCCCCTACTCTCCTACCACTACTACCTATCCACTTATTATTTCTTGATATTTGGTATTTTCGATTGGCTAATTAATTAATAAGGCATTAACCTTAGTGGGCAAAAAAAAAAAAAAAAGATTAAGAAAACAGAGAAGAAAGTGTCCCGTGACACTCAGACATCATAGTATTATATAGTATTCAGTGAAACTAATCCTTTATTAGGAAGAGGCCTCACTGTAAATGGCAGGTTTCTGTCAGCAAATAGCTTCTCATGATGTTCGTTCAACAAATCGGTGATTGAGTTTCTCAATTAACCAAAAAAAAAAAAAAAAAAACAGATATGTTGTCGACATCAGCCCTAAAAAGCCCACATTAGTTAATCACTATTTCTATCCATCCCCACTACGCCCTATTCCTCCTTTCCTTTCCTTTCCTTTCCTATCCCCCTCTAAAAAAATAAAAAAAAACAAAAAAATAAAAAAAAATCATATAATATTTCTGCATGTGTGTGTATCAGATCTGAAGACTTCACGTCTCATTTCAGAGTTTTCAGGTTTCTGAAGATTCTGAAAATGAACTGAATTTGATTTATTTTCAGGTGATGCTGCTTCTAAATATTCCAAGGACTATTTTCAGAGGAGACTATCTTAAATCATCAAGTTTTAAATATTTTGAAGAGGAATTTTTGAGAGTTCATTGTTTTTATGAGTCTTCACAGATAATCTGACTTTTTACTTTTCGTATTGTTGGATTTATTTTGGAGTGTTTTATGCTGTGATTAGTCCTGCTGTTTTATTCTGTACAATATGATGATTGTTCTGTACTTTTATAATATCCTGTGCAATATTATTCTGTGTACATATACTAGGAGGACATGTGCTCATCGGTATTTTTCTGTTTAAATAAAATTTGTGCAATATAGATAATAACTTGTGCAATATTAATACTTATGTCAACATTTTCATTTGTGAAAGAATCTGTGCAGTACCACTGGCATGTGCAATAACGTTATTCTTATTATCAGTACTTAAGTATATCTTGTATTATTTTGGTTATTTTGGTATTTTTGTACTATTTTTTCTAAATGTTTGCACTATCTTTGCTGTTGGAACAATGCAAACGTCCTCACTGCTGGATATAGAGGCTTATTTTGTCTTATCTTCTGAGACATCCATTATCCATCCATTATCTATACACCGCTTAATCCTCACTAGGGTCGCGGGGGGGCTGGAGTCTATCCCAGCTGACTCAGGTGAAGGCAGGGGACACCCTAGACAGGTCACCAGTCTGTCACAGGGCTACATACAGAGACAAACAATCACTCTCACATTCACACCTACGGGCAATTTAGAATAATCAATTAACCTCAGCATATTTTTGGACTGTGGGAGGAAGCCGGAGTACCCGGAGAAAACCCACGCATGCACAGGGAGAACATGCAAACTCCATGCAGAAAGATCCCGGGAAAGCCGGGACGCGAACCAGGGATCTTCTCGCTGCAAG
>NW_026559475.1:0-26290 GCF_022539595.1 Amphiprion ocellaris | reverse complement strand
GGTAACGTGGTCCTGTTTCCAGTCTTTATGCTAAGCTAGGCTAACAGTTCTAACCTCTTTCCAGTCTTTATGCTAAGCTAGGCTAACAGTTCTAACCTGTTTGTCTTTCTGCTAACCTAGGCTAACAGTTCCCACCTGTTGCCAGCCTTTGTGCGAAGGTAAGCTAACAGTTCCCACCTATTTCCAGTCTTTGCTAAAATAGGCTAACAGTTCGAACCTGTTTCCAGCCTTTGTGCTAAGCTAAGCTACCTTGGAGACTATTTGTCTGTGAGTAAAACGTGTACATAAGCACAAATATAAATCTCATGTTGAAGTTTCTGTTATAATTTGTCAAGTAGTTGAAATATGTCATACAGTGTTGTTAGAAAGCCCTCATATTTTGATCATGATGTTGTATGGGTTGCGTTATAGTTGTATTTCCTCCCTTGTTGAGCTAATCGGATGTTTGTGTTTTTTTACGTAATGTCCTTGAACGCACCTCGTGTGTGACGTAGCTTTTCTCCATGTTGCAGCACAGTTGTTAGCTAGTTCTCTCCTGTGCACATGTCTGAACTGGATGCATGTTGCATTTTTTTCTTCCTTAACCTGCTGTGTGTAAATGATGAAGGTGAGTGGTCATGTGTTCCACCAGTAGAGCATGATTATGCACTGTTTAGTGTTACTTGTTGATCGTTTAGCGACACTTTACAGGACGGACGTTAGCTTAGCAATTAGCCCACCATGTTGTCTGTCCGAGCGGGTTTGGCTACATTGCTACCGTCATGTGATTGAAATGCTGAGCCATGCATAATATTTTGCCCTTCGTTATTGTGTTTATGTGCATTTGTGTTACTGTTTCATAGTATAATTATTATTGTGGTTACATTTATGCTGAATGTCTTACTGATTCAGTATTCCTGTTTGTGATGTTTCAGAACCACAGCTAGCCACAGTTATCCACAAGTAGCCACAGTTGTCTACCAGTGCAGCACAGAGTTATCTGCAACAACAATAAACATCATTAACCTGGAAAGTCTGGCTGCCGTGTTCTTTAACGGGCACACCTTCATACCTTGTGCCACTCTGAAAATACCTACCTGGAGAACCCTCACTCGCGGTTAGAGGGTTAGAGTTGGAGTTATATGTCGGTGAACGGTTTCTGTCGGGTTCGGTACATGTCTAATACGTGCTGTGTTCATGAATGTATCAGTGCTTGTATAGTGATTTATTTTCTTTTCTCTGTTGTTGTCTTTTGTCTATTTCAGTTTTACAATATTGACCTGAGTCAAGCTCAAGTAAACCACGCAAACCAAGCAAGAAAAGTTGTACAAACCAACAGGATAATTAAAAGTTTGGTTTATTGCTGTGTTCATTTTCTCTTACAGCTCAAAGTCGGGCCAGTGGACGGCATTTGCAGAGACTATGCGCCTGGGAAGAGCTTCAGCTTTCAGATCAGAGGTGTGCAAAAGTCAGCCTGGTGGCTGTGGACAACGCTGTGTATCTTCTCAACAAGGACAGACTCACACAGAGGAAGGTGCGTGAATTTCTATCTGAGAGGGTTAGGGTTGATAAGTTGTCCTCAAGAACTTATCATCATGAGGACAACTTCTATCATCGATAGAAGGGTTTAAAATAGAATTGACTTTACTCATAAAACAATCTCCACATTTTTCTCAGATTCTCCATTTTCCACATTGTGCCACATTTTGTTGCCATAGAACCAAATAGCAACAAGAAGAACTAATGCCTTCTTTGTGAATATGCACAATACTTCTAAAAGTCAGTTTTTAATTGACATGATTTAATACACACTGGAATGCAGTGGGTTTAATAAGTCTAACCCGAACAGGCATCATTTTAAAATATAAAGTCATGTCACCTCATTCTTGATTAACCTTCTGCTCAGATTTGGGACGTGGTGGAGCATGGAGACATTGGCTGCACCCGTGGGGAGGCTGAGATGCTAAGGGGGTGTTTTCAGATGCAGGACTGCAGGACTGCAAGGACTGCTTTAGGACTGCTTTACTCTTCCTCCAGTACTGGGTTCAAAACTACAACCAGACAAAGTATGTATGAGCATGGAACAGCTGTCTGTTCTGTTTGGAGAATTTCAGCCGTTTCTCACTCGAGCAACTTCCCGAGTTGACACCATCGTACATGCTGTTAACGTGTTTACATGTGAAGGCAGATACCTACTTGTTTTGATTCTCCAGTCAGGCTACTGAGCAAAACACAGAGTAGTTCACAGGAATCATCATGTACTGTAATACTGGTGATTTTAATGATTTTAATTCTTCTTCTTCTTATTGTTTTTTTTTCCTCCGTATTTTAATCATGTTTTAACTGTGTAATTTCATAACTGTGTTTTGTATTTGCTACTGCCTATCTTGGCCAGGACTCCTTGAAAAAGAGGTTCTTAATATCAACAGGATCTCTCCTGGTTAAGTAAAGGTTAAATAAAATCAAAATGGAAAAAAAAAAATAATGATTTAATTGTTTTCTTGACTGGTGCTCCTATACATAGCAACACCAGTAAAGAAACACACAAAAAAAAACTATAGTGAACATTGAAAAACATCATAAACTAGCTTTCATTAGGAAGTAGCTGTCAACACTTTGAATCCAGTTTTCCCCTTGTAGCAGCTCAAGGCCGTGTTTGCACTGTGTGTTTGCTGAAAGTGAGGCGATCCTGGAGTCGCTTTGGGTGGAGATAATATACAAACCAACTAATCTCTTAATATGTCGGTTTGTGCCTAATACTGAATATTGTTTTATGTGTGTTAAATATAGGTGATATTCACTTCTGAAAAGTCTGGTACGAAGCTGATACTTCATTTATAGTGTAGGGTTACAACCTATATTCACAAGAGATTTACATTAAAAGCGACCAATGATTGAAAGAGCAAAACCCATATCTCGTGTCAAAAAGGAACTCATCTTAACCTAAAATGTGTTTTCTTGGACTGTTGCTTGCTTTTATAGCAATTTTTGAGCCACTACAACATATCTTCCTTGTGCGCGTTGGGCTTAGGGGTTAGGAACACATTGAGAATCAAGAATCTTTATTGTCATTGTGTTTCCCCACAGCGAAATTACAATTGGTGACTCCCAGCTATATAAAAAAAAATAAAAAAAAAATAGAAAAAGGCACACTATGTACAAATAAATTAAAAAAAAAAAAAAAAAACTTAAAAGATATAAATATGTAAACAGTCTTAGTGCACATGAGCAGTAGGATGGGTGATAAAGTGCAGTCCAGTGCAAGACTCAGTTCTTTATTCCACATAGTGTATCTGTTGTATGTGTAGCGGGGAAATGGATTGGACAGCTCTTGGATAAAAACTGAAACAGTATGGGTACCACAGAATGATAAAACTGTTGAAAAAAGCTGTGATGCTGTTTATAATTGTGCATCTTGTCCATTGAATCCTAAATATCATTCCAAGGTAACACTGGTTGTCCAAATCTTTTTTTAAGTAACCATTTGCTGTTGCTCATCTGTTAGACAAAAGCACAACCAGTGCAATGAAACAATGAAACCTTGTGTAAGGGTTTTTGTTTAGTTTTTCCTGTTTTTCCTCTCATCTCCGCAGCCGTGCAGTGTCCAGGCAGTACCAGAAGGAGACGCTCTGCTGAACTGTTGAAGCGTAAAGCTCAGCTGGGTGAGTGTCCCCTCATCATGATTTGTTTAGCCAAGAACAAGCGGGATGAGCACTTCTCCCACCTGACGGGTGATTTGCACTAACTGAGATTAGTCGGTATATAATTTCTGCACATCTTTCAGTGCTTTCTACCTTTAGGCTGACTTGTTGTGTATAGTGATCTCATAATAATAATAATTCATTGGATTAATTGACAAGCTTCAGGGGAGAAGAACCCACAGCAAGCTGACATGGAAATGTTATGAGACCGTTGTGTTAGAAAGCAGTTGCTGTTTTACACACTAGTGCTTAATATTTATTTGCATTTGGTCTGGAAGAGTCTTTTCCATGTCTAGAAACAAACATTTGTCTTTTTTTCTGCTAAATTTGTAATTTTCTTCACCAACTTTGTCTGGCATTTCAGTCCTTTATTAAATGTGCTCTTAAATACAAAAGAAGCTAAACAGCTGAACGAAACTGGCAGATTTGATAATGATTCTATGAGGTTCTGCACTAGCAGTTACAAGTGCAATGTATAATGACATTGGACTTTTATCAACTGTTGATTTAAAAAAAGAGTTTTTCCACATGCATTTCACAAACAATCTTCTTCTCTGTTCGCAGTTGCCTGCTAATCTTGATTTGGAAGTAGAGGCTCGAGGAAATGGACAAGGAATACTAGAGGTATTATCACGATACATAAGAATGGACTTGTAGAATGACATGAATGGAGTATGGGGTTACTAACCAAGACTGACCTCATTCAGTCTCACTTTCATGGCGTGCTGAAACCGCAACAATCCATTCTAAATGTATTTCAGAAATATCACGAAGACCTTGCCGCTAAGGGCTTTGTTTATGAGTACAATACTTATACGCTACTGTCTGCTTTTCCTCTTATGTTTGTTTGTTGTTTTCTCCTCTGTGCCTCTTACATGTGGTTTTCTTTCCAGTACAGGGAAAGACAACCACGGGTTGTGACCTATTACAATCAGCTGCATGAGGTGGAAGAGAAAATGCCCTGCAAGCACTTTGATCTCAACGTCACTTTTGAAGGATCCAGCGGTAGATCAAATTCTCACACTATATCACATATTTTACACGACGTCCTTCAGACGGGTGACAAATTAAAGCAAATGCACTTTAACAAAAAAAAAAAAAAAACAACAAAGCATTTAGACTGCTGACCTGAGTAAATTGAATTTATAAAACACTCGCGTACAATCTCTTAAAATACATACGTTTTGCATACATCACAATGCAAGGACTGTGTGTGCTCATCTTCAGGGACTTTTTGTTAGTATTATTTTTGTTAAGATCAAATGAATACATTATTGTTAAGATCAAAATAACACATTGGAGCATAATTACATCAAATACACTATTACACACGCTCTAGCCCACCATATAATATATACAGCTGTACATTAATTAATGCTTTGCTACTGTCCCAGACCAGAAAAGCCTCCAGCAGATGTAGAAAAGTCAGACAAGATCAAGTAGTTGTTGTTGTTATACGTGTACACGACTGTGCAAAATGTTAGATCGGCAGCAATATCGACTACCTTATTACAAATTGCAGGGCACAGTTCCACAGCTTTGGGTAGTTCAAAATATCTTGTGCCAGTTCCTCTGTGGACTGACACTCTGTACATTATCTGATAGGTACTTTATTCATTCCCTTAGGGAGATTCAAGGTATGCATGAGCTCACGTGTTACCTAGAAGATAGAGGGCCACTGTGCAAATGAGCATGCAACAGACATCCCAAATCTGCCTAAAATGCTGGTATTTACAGAGGTGAGCTTAAAAAAAACTGTTAGTATTTACAATAAAGTGCAAATTGGTGTTATTTGCAATAAAATAGAGCATGATAAGAGTTCATAATACGATAAATATAGTATTTGAAGTACAAACGATGTCAGAGCTCTGTGGAAGAACATCTGTTGGTCTGCAGATGCAGGTACATCTGTTAGTCTGCTGCTGCAGGTAGTTCTTCATGGATTCTTGGTGTGCCTCAGTAAAGACTGATTCCTCTGGTTTTTCTTTCAGACTCATTTTAAAATGCTGCTGCTCACATGCTCAAAGACTTTAATCTGATCAGTGACTGATTGTACATTATGCCTTTACATGAACAATGTGACAGCAGCTGATTATAGTCGTATAGTCATCGTTCCCTTTGTCAGTGCTGTTCTTTTTCTCATTCACTGCAGGGCTCTAGGACCCAGAGACGTCAGGGTGGTGGTTCTTGATATCAGTCTACCAACTGGATTCACCCCAGAAAACTCTGACCTGGAGATGGTAATCACCTTCTAGTGCTAGTGCAGAAAAATTTGAAAGCTTGTGTCAATGGTGTATTTAAGTGTCTTTAAAATGAATGTAGTATTTTAAATAAAAGTTTGTAAAAAGTTTACTACATCATGATAATGACCTTCTAATGGATGAGACATGAATGATCACATGTTTAGGACGGCGGCGTTGCTAACTAGCTAACAGCTGACTCTGTTTATGTGTGTGTCCAGCTGTCCAATTCAGTGCATCGTTACATCAGTAACTTCCAGATTGTAGACAACCTGAGTGACAGAGGCTCCCTGATCATTCACCTGTTCAAAGTAACATCACTGTATTTATAATTATTATTCTATATCATATCATTTTATGTTATTCAAATGCTTTTCTTTTTTTCCAAGAAGCAGGTTTCTCAATGCTCAGTAAATGAGTCTTTATGACCACAGTCAACAATCTGAGGCAGTTTTAGGCTATTACACAAAACCAGCTTATTGGTACCAAAGCCACGGTTCAGAACTCAGACTTGCTAAATCAGTGTTAGTGTAGTGCAGTGTAGGGCTGCAGCCAGAGTACTGAGGATAGTTAGCAAGAGAGATCATATTTCTCCTATGCTGGTTTCTCTTCATTGGCTTCCTGTGAAATGTAGAATAGAATTCAAAATCCTTCTTCTGACATATAAAGCTCTTAACAACCACTCTCCATCATATCTTAAAGACCTGATAGTACCATATTATCCTAGCAGAACTCTTCGCTCTCAGACTGCAGGCTTACTTGGAGAAGTGACCTGTAACTTCTCTCTAAAAGTAGAATGGGAGGCAGAGCCTTCAGTTATTAGCTCCTCTCCTGTGGAACCAGCTCCCAGTTTGGGTTCTGGAGGCGGACACCCTCTCTAATTTTAAGACCAGGCTTAAAACCTTCCTTTTTGACAAATCTTATAGTTAGGACTGACTGGGGGACCCTGAGGGGGTCAGCTGGAGTCTTCCTCTTGGACGTCCCTTAGTTCTGCCCCTAGTTGTGCTGCTATAGGCCTAGGCTGCTGGAGGACCTCTCTGGATGCACTGAGCCCTTCTCTATCTACCATTATATTATATATATATATATATATATATATATATATATATATATATATATATATATATATATATATATATATATATATATATATATATATACATACACACACACACACACACACACACACACACACCATTATTGCATTACACTCACTCTGTTTCTCCCTGTGTCCTTTCTCCGAGTGTCCCTGATAGCAGAGCTGGATGCTTCAGATCTGTGGTGGTTCTCCCACCAACTGGCCTAATCTCCATCTGTGGGATGCTGCTGCTGCTGACCTTCCTCCAGCCCACTGCTTCCAGCTTCCCATTTCCATCAATCTACTCTGCATCACCCTCACTATACTTGATTTGCTCATCTACATATTTTTGAATTTACCACCAGCTATATATATATATATATATATATATAGTATATTTAATGCCAGAGCCATACACCATAGCAGTAAACTATAATCAGTTTCCAGCCCAGAGGGATATATGCGCAGATTTTTTTAAATACCATGAAGAAGACTATATACAGGAAGATGAGGTATCAGTTCTTGCACATAGATATACAACAGTCCTTTATTACTCCCCAGGTCAGGGGAAATTTCCAGTGTTAGAGCAGCAAAAATCTTTCAGAGCAGCACTAACTACAGTTTACTACAGTAAAGATAATTATAATAACAATAATATATACAAGAATGAAAAATGAATAAATACAGTATTACTACACTATAAGTGACATCAGCATAAAGTGGCTTGTGGAATACATTTAAAGTGCAGAAAATGCCAGCAGTACAAGGAGTTGTGGATGTTTTCTCAAAACAGGTGAGTCCTGTGAATATGACCAACATATGAGATAAAACTACCAGAAACATGTACAAAATGACCAAAATATGATTGGTTGATAATGTATCAGTGTTGTTACTGATTATTGATCGGTTGCAGGGACAGAGATTTGTGTCTGAGTCTCTGCTGTCATCTAATCTCTCTCATGCAAGATCATGTCACAGGAGGGGGCGCTACTGGCCTCTTGTGGACACAGGCGGTAACGACATGACATTATTAGTAACTGTATAGCTGGCAACATTACAGTTGAGGAGCACTTCCTGTTCATGTTCAACGTAAAAGCATCTTTATTGTACATTTAATGTCAAAAGTATTACTAAGCGATTTTGGTAGATTCAGAAGGATCTCTGATGTAAACTAAGTTGCATTTAACGACAGCTAGCTTCTCCACTTGCTCCAATTACTTTTGTTGTAGTCCGAGTCACGTCCAAACAGGAAATGAATTCATAATGTAGCTAATGACAATCTATAGCTGCATCTGTGATGGCAGCGTTAGCGAGCTAGCAGCTAATCAGAAGCTAGTGACAAGCTAACTCCAGCGCTACAAGCAGCGTCTCTTTAAAAGGTGCTGATCACGCTATCAGGCTGAAACGTGAGACCTGGGACAGGGAAAGGAGCTAGAGCGCTGTGTCTTGCAGAGGATTTATTTTAGAACTACGCATGTTAAGGTATTAGTCCGTGTCATAGCGAATCCTCGTTAGCACTTCCGCTAGCTCGGCTAATACTTCCGTTCACGACTGCATTTGTAAATTAGGTATAACGTGTTCATTTTTGAACGTATAGTGACAACAAACACAATTTGAGACTGTCGACAAGCTAGTGGTCCTTAAATAGATTTTGTTTCATACTGCAGATTCTTCTGAGTCTCACAAAACCACGTTTTAGCATAATAGCATTACTATAGTTTTACGTATAATAAACCCCATGACAATTGTTAACTTCAGGCCCAATTTGCTGCATTACTGTGTTTTCTAATTGTCTGAAAACAAATACCTCTGGATTTTGGACTGTTTTTCAGAACGACCAAACACGCGTTTAGATATCATCTTGGCTTTTCAGAACTTACGTTCACATTCTTTTTTTTTTTTTTTTTTTTTGCCATTTTAGCTGTGCTTCGTTCCTCTTCTGTCATCCTAGTGCACTGTGTGTTATCTGTGATTTTTTTGTTCCTTTTTTTCCCTTTACTGGCATATTAAAGGGAGAAAATACAAAAATACAAATGGACGATTATTATTATTATTATTATTATTATTGTTATTATTATTTTTACTAAAAAAAAAAAAAAGACTAAACTGAATTGAAGTGAAAGACACTATTTCCCCAGTTGAATTGGCAGTCACCTGTTTGATAAATAAAGTGCAACTTCTTCTGTCACACTACATGAATTGCATTAGCGTTATAGTGTTTTGTCTCTACCTAACCGCTGTGTGTGGATACAAAAATGCCTGTTGTCAATGCTTGAACCCTAATACGGTGATAATAATTTAAAAGAAAAAAAATGTTTCCATGATTGTGCCTGTTACAGTTGTTTGTTACTAGAAAACTAGAAATTGACCTGTCATCATTTGTGCATAACACGTTGCCTGCCGCATGCACTGATTTAAAAAAAAAAAAAACAAAACAAAAAAAAACAAAATTTTTTTTAACTCCAATTGTGCCTGTTATATGCTTACATGTACTTTTACTCCAATTGTGCCTGTTATATGCTTACATGTACTTTTTACTCCAGTTGTGCCTGTTATATGCTTACATGTGATGTTTAACTACACGGTCCATTTTCATTGTGTTCTTGCAGAAATTGCCCTGTCATCGTTTGTGCACGGCACGTTCAATTTTTGTCATTCCAATATGATCTGCTTGTGTGTGTATCACAGTTTCAAAGTTTTCATCACGGTTTCTGCCTTCATCGTCACTTATGGTCATTCTGATATGATTTGCCTGTGCATTTATCAAATTGTTAATCACACTTTCAGCTTTAAGCGTGAATTTTAGTCAATCTGATATGATTTGCCTGCGCATGTACCATATTTTTCATCATATTTTCTGCTTTAATCATGACCTCTTCAAGAGGTTATCTTGTTATAACCTAGATTGAAGTCGGTGAAGATGGCTTTAAGCAGTATGATGTCATCACGGCTCTGGACATGGACGCCATGATGAGTACGATGTACGCGTGGCTGCAGAACCTGGTGAAGTTTGACAAGTCTCATGGTGTTAATAACACCTTGGACACAGAGATCGTCCCCGAGTCTGACCACGAGGAGGAGGAGACGACTCACATCCTCATTGTAGAGACCATCTTGCTTTACACCTACAGGCCTTTGATCCACATGCTATGCCAACGTTAACCTTATTTTACATATGAAAAACGCAAAAAAAAAAAGAAAAAAAAAAGGTGCTCTAGGAACTACAAAGTGCCAGCCAGGCATTAGTCATTCCAATATGATCTGCTTGTGCATGTATCACAGTTTTCATCACAATTTCTGCCTTAATCATCAGTTATGGTCATTCTAATATGATTTGCCTGTGCATTTATCACATTTTTCATCACACTTTCTGCTTTAAGCATCAATTATAGTCATTCCAATATGACCTGCTTGTGCATTTATGCAATTTTTCTTCACATTTTCTGCTTTATCCGTCAATTTTTGTCATTCTAATATGACCTTGCTCTGTAGTGTGAACATCACAGAGACCTGTGCTAATAGCATTAGCGTTCTGATGATTTTCCCGTGATTCCTTGCAGTGTCTGCCGCCATTTTGTTGCCTTCCGCCATTTTGCTGCCGCTGCTCCGGAGGCCTTCGCTGTACCACACAGACTGTTCAGAAAGAGCGACTGACGACCGTTTAAGAGGAGCTAACCGCGATCTTTCTGTCCACGACCGAGGCTGGGCTTCGTTGGTGAGTAAAGGAAAATGTTTGTCAGTAGGGGGAACAACAACAACAGGAACCGAAAAACGCTTCGCGCTAGCTAGGTAGCTAGCCGCGATGCTAGCTGACCGTGTATAATGGGAAACGCAAATAGCGTTAGCATTTGGCTCGCCAGAAAATGCGCTTGCTAAACAGCCAGGCGACACTCGCAGTATCCCTAACACTTAAGAGTAGTCAGCTCGACTCGACCGAGGCTGCAGCAGTTGTGCGATTCGTTGCTGTCTGTTTGGGAATCTGTTTACCAGTCAAGTGGGTGAGAAGAAAACAAAGGTGTCGCGCCAGCCAGCCAGCCGACAATGCTAACGGACGTCATGGGAAGGCAGGATTAGAGATCAGAGGAGAGGCCTATGCTGATAGCATTAGCGGTCACATGATCTTCCCCAAGATGTTTTGCGGTTACGGTGGGTGATTTTGCATCTTTTCATGGCAATGATTGTGTTTTTTGTGGTCATTTCGCTGCATCTTTCAATCAAAATTTCCGTGTTTTGTTTGTGTTCTGTGGTTTCAGAGAAACCATCGAGTTCCATGTTGCTGCGATGGCCGAGGAGAGGCACCTGTGGGTTTCCCTGCCTGGGAGACAAATGGACCGGGTGCAGGTGAGGGTTGTTCGGTTGGGGCTAGGGTTAGCTTAGTTAACCCCTAACCCAGTGCCAAAATAGACATAATGCACGGATAGGGTTAGCTCACGCATGCAGCTCAGCTTGTACACGGCTATGTACGTTTTTGCAGCTGGACTGATGACCACATTGAACACACGTTTTTGCAAGCTGTTATACACTTTGATGTGTTCAATTCACAAACTGATGACAAATTGTTTTTTGCTGTGCTCATTATTGTTGTTGTCATCGTCGTTGTCGTCGTCGTTGTTTTCTAGTAACTCCTCTTGCTCTTCCTCTCGCCGGACCTCCTTCAGCTCCTCTTCTCACGGGCCTCCTCCTCCTCTCACCGGTCCTCACCCACCATGGTGTGTGGGGGGTGGGTTGGGGCTAACCCTATAACATTCCAATTAAAATACTGCAAAATACAAGGCTTCATCCCCTGGTTGGGGAAAAAAAAAAAAAAAAAAAAAAAAACAATGAGTAAATAAATAATTAAAATAAATACATTAAATAAATAAATTAAAATAAATATAAATAAATTTTTTAAAAATCTGTGTATTCTGTTCTCTATATATGCATGTTCTCATCATGCTTTCCTTGAGTAAAAGATTCAAAATCATCCGAAAATGCTACAAAACCATCACAAAACAATATAAAATTTAAAAAATATTTTTGGATTAATTTCAAACATTTATTATAGTTTTATTTTTAGAATTCAACTTTGGATCTGTTTCTGGAGGTTTCATCCACTGACTGACTCTGGATCTGATTTCGTTATGCAGACGTCAGATAATGAAGTGTGAAGGTGCTGATCTCTCTTTTTGTTTTCAGTCTGTCTGCTTGCCTGCATGCCTGCTGTAGAATCCACTGGGACTTCAAAATAACATCCAAGGTTATTTTGTAAAAACAAAAGCAGGATATGTTATAAAAATAAAAGCATGTTATCTTGTAAAAACAAAAGCAGGATATGTTATAAAAATAAAAGCATGTTATCTTGTAAAAACAAAAGCAGGATGTGCTATAAAAACAAAAGCATGCCATAAAGTCCTCGTGTTCAGCCTCTAGAAACTTGTCTCTGTGATCGTGCAAGCAAATGCACCGAAATACGTCATTCTACATGCGAGTTTTACAAATTCAACTGTTGATTCTTACAGCAGTCTGCAGATGTAGAGAAAAACATTTCCTTAAACCAGTCAGTAGACGTTGGGTTAGGACAGACATACATTTCTGTCAGGTGTTTTACGTTTTCCTTTTTCAAATGAAATAAAATGGCTGAAAACACTAGTACACATTTAATCGGTGTGTGTTCGCGGGTTAGGGTTTAGCTTCTGGAGGCTTTGTGCTGTAGTTTAATATTGTGTGGCAACATTTTAAGTCGGTTAATGGAGATGTTTGGTTCAGTCAATGTTGTCAGTCACTGTGTGATAAAAACATCCACCACAGCCAGAATGCTTATCCCATGTTATTGTCTTTCTATGCACAGACAGACACGGGAACTCTTGATGCAGTGTGCCAGCCAAAAGAAGCTCGACACCAGTCTGAAAGGGAAGTTCCACAGTTTCTATGAAGGAGGAGTTGCTGAAGCGGGAAAGCCAACACCTAACTCCTGAACGACTCAGTCTACACAGAGCTGTACATCACAGGTTAGGTTGGGGGTACTTAACGTAGGCCTCACCCACCTCAAGGGACCGAGACATCCAACTCTTCAAGCCTATCCGGGCAGGTTGTAGTAACCTAACGGTGATAACAAGCAACCTGTTAACCTATGTAGGCGGTAAGTATGCGGCCCTCCTGGGTTCCGACTCTAGGAACAGCATGCAGGATGTGGTGGTCCAGGGCATCAGCACCTCAATCGTTGCCCAGTCTTCTAGAAGGCTTAGCCTCACCCACCCAACAGCCCATTCTGCACCACACACGCTGAATTGAATCTGCCAAAAAAAACCAATTGGACTCCTTCAAATTGACCTGACCCCCTAACATTCTCATCCCCTGGCCTGATGTAGGGGACCAGGCCGTGGATGCACCGGGACCTAGGACCGTTATCCGACCTCTTTTCTCTCACTCCCTCTACCTTAAATTCTAAGACAAAAAGACTTTTACATATTCGGCCCTTATGACTGACCTCTAAAAAAAACCCCGAAACCTGTAATAACAACTGACTTAGAACAGCTCAAAACACTTACCTGTAAAACAACGATACTTGGGTAGAATATAGAATAAATAGATTTACTTACCTTAAAACAATCCTTCGTAGTCACCTGTAACAAACCACAAATGTACCTACCTGACTCACCTGACTACAAGACTGATCATCGCAAAACAGACCTTAGACCCAAGAACGAATAAAATAAACAAAATCTACTTATTTTCTTTTAAAAAAATAATAAATAAATAAATAAATAAATAAATAAATAAATAAATAAATAAATAAATAAATAAATAAATAAATAAAAGACTTGCAATTGACGACAGGACGCACTCTGAGACCTGATCAGTCTCGGCGGGGCCTCCCTTGGGGGAGAGTGTCTAGTGATAATGGCCGAAACACTCGTTGATCCCAAGGTCCACTACTGATGACGTGTCCTAAAATTAATAAAACATTTAGGCCTAGATTACCTTACAACCCAGAGACCCTGAAACACTGAATCAATATA
Organism: Amphiprion ocellaris; assembly: GCF_022539595.1. Taxonomy (NCBI): domain Eukaryota; kingdom Metazoa; phylum Chordata; class Actinopteri; family Pomacentridae; genus Amphiprion; species Amphiprion ocellaris. The sequence goes on along the minus strand of NW_026559475.1, from coordinate 12,294 downwards.
GGCGGTCTCTTTAATAGGTAACACAGGACCTAACTACAGGCTTTTAGATCCACCAAGACTGGGACCATTAGCCACTTGACTAGACTTAGCCTGACTTCTGACCCTACACCTAGCCCTGACCTCTGACCCCATCCCCTGACCCTAACCTCAACCCCCTCCCCTCACCTCTTGACCTCTAACCCTAACTCCCTGACCTCTAACCCTAACCCTAGAACCTTCAAAACCTGAACCACCAATTTGGACTAGTGTAGGGCTGCTTTTGGAGTCTGGGCTCATATAGGATGGCAGGTACTCACTCGGTGCGCACCAAGCTTTCGGGCTGTTTGTCATTCTATCCAATCACGGTCTGGGGACAGGTCTCGTACCGGGGGCAGTGCCTGAGCTTGGCTCGGCACTACAAATGCTCTTTCCCAGTCCTGTGTCTCCTAAGCAACCTCTACATCAAATACGCATACTCCCACAACTCCCAAACGGACTTTATAAACCAGACCGAACCCTGTAACCTTAACCCCCTCCCCTAACCCCTGACCTCTAACCCTAACTCCTTGACCTCTAACCCTAACCTTCAAAACCTGAACCACCAATTTGGACTAGTGTAGGGCTGCTTTTGGAGTCTGGGCTCATATAGGATGGCAGGTACTCACTCGGTGCGCACCAAGCTTTCGGGCTGTTTGTCATTCTATCCAATCACGGTCTGGGGACAGGTCTCGTACCGGGGGCAGTGCCTGAGCTTGGCTCGGCACTACAAATGCTCTTTCCCAGTCCTGTGTCTCCTAAGCAACCTCTACATCAAATACGCATACTCCCACAACTCCCAAACGGACTTTATAAACCAGACCGAACCCTGTAACCTTAACCCCCTCCCCTAACCCCTGACCTCTAACCCTAACTCCTTGACCTCTAACCCTAACCTTCAAAACCTGAACCACCAATTTGGACTAGTGTAGGGCTGCTTTTGGAGTCTGGGCTCATATAGGATGGCAGGTACTCACTCGGTGCGCACCAAGCTTTCGGGCTGTTTGTCATTCTATCCAATCACGGTCTGGGGACAGGTCTCGTACCGGGGGCAGTGCCTGAGCTTGGCTCGGCACTACAAATGCTCTTTCCCAGTCCTGTGTCTCCTAAGCAACCTCTACATCAAATACGCATACTCCCACAACTCCCAAACGGACTTTATAAACCAGACCGAACCCTGTAACCTTAACCCCCTCCCCTAACCCCTGACCTCTAACCCTAACTCCTTGACCTCTAACCCTAACCTTCAAAACCTGAACCACCAATTTGGACTAGTGTAGGGCTGCTTTTGGAGTCTGGGCTCATATAGGATGGCAGGTACTCACTCGGTGAGCACCAAGCTTTCGGGCTGTTTGTCATTCTATCCAATCACGGTCTGGGGACAGGTCTCGTACCGGGGGCAGTGCCTGAGCTTGGCTCGGCACTACAAATGCTCTTTCCCAGTCCTGTGTCTCCTAAGCAACCTCTACATCAAATACGCATACTCCATTAACTCCCAAACGGGCTTGTTAACCAGACCAAACCCTTAACCCAAGTTAAAACATCATGCAAAGTGCCTCAAAACCTGCTCAAAAACAATAAAAACTGACTCTGAAATGACTCAAATGCTCGAAATTTGTCCAAAAGAAGTTACAATATTGTGCAAAATACCTCAAAACAAGATAAAAACTGACTTGAAATTCTTTGAAATGACTAAAAAAAAAAATCTATACAGGTGTAACCAGGTGGTAAACAGAGGCAAGTAAATATACTGAAAACCACTGAAATCCCTGTGTGACTCTTCTGCTGATTGTTGTTTTGGACAGCAGGGGGCATATTGTTATTGTTGTATTGGTGGTAGTTTTGAGGTCAAAGGGCAAGATACTGGAAGTTGTGTTAACAGAACAAAGGGTTACTGGTTATTGTGGGACAATAGGAAATGTAAATAATACCGTGCTGTGAAAGACTGAATTATGAAATATAGTGACAGGGTGGTAAATTGTTTATTTGCATTAAAAATCCACTTTATGTCTGTGTACTGTGCTGACGAGTGCCGACGGTTAGAGAATGAAAACGCTGCACGTTATTAAATATTAAAATATTTGGCTGCAAGACTAAAATATGCATCAATCTCATACAATGTTGACACCTCTTTTGTGGAGTTAAACAATGAGAACAAATGCAGACAAAAAAAAAGAAAAAAAAAACAAAAACGCTGCACGTGTGCTGCCGGTGCCAATGGTTCGTGTGCGAGGTATGATACTTCCAGTGTATCATCTTACGTTCTTAGTTCCATGAAATATGAATGTATTATTATATGCATTGTATTTTTGTGTTGGTTAATGATGAGATGTTTGTAACTGCTTTTGTGTTACTGCAGTATGTGTTTCGAACAGAGGCTTATACAAGGCAGTGTGGTAAGTGTGGGTTTTATTTAGTTAGGCAAAGTTGGCAAGATATTCACAGAGTTGGACTTCCGGCATCAATACATTTTTATACACTGCAGTGTATAAAAATCAAGTATTTGAATATTTGTGTAGTGTCTCCCTTCACTGGTGCAGCGGTTTTGCTATTTGCAGACAGTCCCTGTTCACTCGTTGCACAGCCAGCTGCGCATAGACATCCGTGTTATTTCTGCAGCTGGAAAGACAGCGACTTTTGATAAAACTGGCCTTGTAGCACATTGTGTAGCTTACAACGATGGGAAAGAGGCAATATGTTATTGCAACGTATATCTCATGAGGTATAGATGCCGGTAGTCCAAATCTGTGAATATCTTGCCAACTTTACCTAACTGTTTTATTTGCCCACTAGGTGCCACAGCCGTATGTTTCTGTTTTTAGTACTATTTCTGGTGCTGTTTCTCATATTTCTACTAATGTGTTGCGCCATAGGTTTTTGTAAAACACATTTCATTGTATAAATTCTATTAGATGTAAATAACTTGGGAAACAAAGAACCCCCACAAATTTAATTTGAAGTATTGGTGTCTGATTTAAGCCGGCTTCAAATCTAATGTTAGATTCAGTGTTAAATCCACAAACAGAGAGACTTTTGGTGACTTTTCAGAGCATATTTTAACATAAACTCAGACTTTTGATGACTTTTCTGTTCGTATTTTAACATAAAGTCAGACTTTTGGTGACTTTTCAGAGCATATTTTAACAAACTCAGATTTTTATTGACTTTTCAGAGCGTATTTTAACATAAACTCAGACTTTTATCGACTTTTCAGAGCATATTTTAACATTCGGAGCGCTAACTCAGACTTTCCTCTCTTCTCCAGCATTAAAACTTTGTCTGCAGAGAGAAAAGAATGACTCCATTTTTTGCCAGACTGGAGGAGGTTGGAGAGAGTCTGTCGATCTCTCTGGACCTGACATTTGAAAACCTCCACCTCTCCTCACCCTCCCAGCCCACTGATGTGAGGAAATCCAGCTCTGAACAGACTGAACTTCTAAATCCCTCCTGGAACTTCACCCTGAACAGACAACTGCAACACCGTGGTAACTTGCAGATTACAGGTAAGAGGTGTGAACTGTTAGTAACACTCAGAGTCACGTGATGCTGCTCCGTTTATGTAGCGAGGCGGAAAATAAGGATGGGAAGCCGCTACATTTAACAGATCAGAGTTTCCACAGACCAACACTTCACTCTATTTATGCACTCTGAGAGGAAATTTATCGCTTATTTCTGTCAACCAAACTGGGTCAACATCATAATGTAGCATCAACTTCACATCACGTGGAATTTACACTGGAATCTGACAGAAAACTGAATTCAAGTTGAGCTAACTTAACCCTCCTGTTGTCCTCATTTACGGGCACCAAAAAATACTGTTACCTTGTCTGAAAATAAATAAATAAATTTTAAAAATCAACAAAAAAAAAATTCCCCAAATTTCTGAAAATTTGCAAAACCTTCTGGAAGAAAATTCCAATAATTCCTTAAAAGTTTCCTTTAAAATTTTTATTAAAAAAAAAAAAAAAAAATCCTAAATTTGGCAAGGAAATTCTTGTAAATATATTTTAAAAATGAGTAAAAATCTTCAAAAAATATCTAAAGTGATTTTATATATATATATATATATATATATATATATATATATATATATATATATATATATATATATATATGTACACACACACACGCATATATGTTCTTAACAAACATTTAACATTTCTTTGAACTGTAAACGGTATGAAAATGACAAAAAAGATGAAACAGTGCAAAATTATTCAAAAAAATTTCTGAAATTACCCAAAATTTGTCCAGAATTTGTGCAGAAGTGGATTAAAAAGTGAATTCAAGTTGAGGTAACAATAAAATTTGCTTGATTGGACTCAACAACAATTAACACAATTTCACCAATTTCACTCAAAATTTGGCAAAAATTCAAGTAAAATAACTGAAAACTGTTCAAAATTGAATCCTAATGACAATTTGCTCAAAAAAAGTGTAATCTTTGTGCAAAATTATTCAAGAACTTTTTCTAATTGACTAAATTGTATAAAATTACCCAAACATTTGCCCAAAAAGATTAAAAAAAAAAAAATGCATCTGAAATCACTCCAAGTCATCCAAATCAAATCAAGTACAAACATTGAGCCAAATGACTCAAAACCTTGTTTGAAACAAGAAAGCACTTGGAACACAACTCATTACACAACTCTAAATTTGTCCAAAACAAGTTTGAATATTGTACAAAATGCCTCAAAAACCTGCTCATAACAACATTAAAAAATGACTCCAAAGTACAAAGTTGTTCAAAACCAGAAGAAAATTGGTAAAAATGGGTCAAAAACTTCTCCTAATGAGATAAAACGTTTCCAGATTGACTTGAAATTATATGAAATTACTCCAAATTTGTCCAAAAAGATTCAAGATGTATGCGATAAGTTGATACAAAACCTAATTCAAGCTGAGGTAACAACTAAAATGAACACAATTTCACCAACATTACTCAAAATTTGACAAAAGTTCAACTATAACAAGTGAAAACTGTGAAAATTGCTCAAAAAATATTAACTTTGAGAATTGAAATAAAGTCTGAATCTGAAAGGAACCCTAACCCTAAAATGGATTAAATGTTTACAGATAGATGCATATAATTTATTTATTTTTTCTAATTTATGCCAGTTTGAACACTGCATATATGCAAGTATTGTTGCTCTATATTAATTGTACATTACAGGTTTTCTACATTTCTGCACACTGGATCTTTTCTCTGACATCTTTAACACATTTAATGCTTCTTCAGTGAAATGTTTTAATGTCTGATCTTGTAAAATTAAACACATTTAACTTGTAGAATTGCAATTTAAAAAAATCTAACGTTCCTAAAACTGATTTAATGGTTAAAGATAGATAGATAAATATCATTACAGTAGATGTCTGTCTGACAATTCGGTGACTAACTTTAAGGAAATAATACCCTCTCTATTTATTGAGCACCACTTACTGATAAAATGGAAGGGAAATATTATAGTTTTACCCCCACAGAAGTGGATTATATTGTTAATAATGCTGCATGCCAAAATAGACATAATGCACGGATAGGGTTAGCTCACGCATGCAGCTCAGCTTGTACACGGCTACGTACGTTTTTGCAGCTGGACTGATGACCACATTGAACACACGTTTTTGCAAGCTGTTATACACTTTGATGTGTTCAATTCACAAACTGATGACAAATTGTTTTTTGCTGTGCTCATTATTGTTGTTGTCATCGTCGTTTTCTAGTAACTCCTCTTGCTCTTCCTCTCGCCGGACCTCCTTCAGCTCCTCTTCTCACGGGCCTCCTCCTCCTCCTCGTCTGACCGGTTCTCGCCCACCATGGTGTGTGTGAGAATGTCACTTGTGTGTCTGTGTTTTGGATGGGGGGTGGGGGGGTAGGTTGGGGCTAACGCTATAACATTCCAGTTAAAATATTGCAAAATACAAGGCTTCATTCCCTGGTTGGGAAAAAAAAAACAAGAGTAAATAAATAAATTAATTAATTAAAATAAATATTTACAATAAATAAAATGAATTTCCTTTCTTAGATAATTACAATAAATAAATAAAATAAATAAAAATAAATAAATATTTACTATAAATACAATGAATAAATTAAAAAAAATGTGTATTCTGTTCTCTATATATTCACGTTCTCATCACGCTTTCCTTGAATTTCCTTTCCTAGATAATTACAATAAATAAAATAAATAAAAATAAATATTTACTATAAATAAAATGAATAAATTAAAAAAAAAATCTCTGTATTCTGTTCTCTATATATGCATGTTCTCATCACGCTTTCCTTGACTTTCCTTTCCTAGATAATTACAATAAATAAATAAAATAAAAAAAAATAAGTATTTACAATAAATAAAATGAATACATTAAAAAAATCTGTGTATTCTGTTCTCTATATATGCGTGTTCTCATCACGCTTTCCTTGAATTTCCTTTCCTAGATACTTATAATAAATAAATAAAATAAATAAAAATAGATAAAAATAAAATAAATATTTACAATAAATAAAATGAATAAATTAAAAAAAAATGTCTCTCTGTGTATTCTGTTCTCTATATATGCACGTTCTCCTTACGTTGTCCCTTGAGTAAAAGATTCAAAATTGTCAGAAAATGCTACGAAATACGAAACCATCATCATCAAACCAAGACAAAAGAATTTTTGGATTGATTTCAAACATTTATTATTGTTTCATTTTTAGAATTCAACTTTTGATCTGCTGCTTGTGGTGCTGCTGGTGGTGGTGCTGCTGCTGGTGGTGGTGGTGGTGCTGCTGCTGCTGCTGGTGGTGCTGCTACTGCTGGTGCTGCTGCTGCTGGAGGTTTCATACACCACGTTATTGTCTATTTACGCACAAACAGACACGGGAACGCTTGATGTAGAGAGTGCCAGCCAAAAGAAGCTCTACACCACTCTGAAAGGGAAGTTTCACAGTTTGTATGAAGGAGGAGTTGCTGAAGCGGGAAAGCCAACACCTAACCTCTGAATGACTCAGTGTCTACACAGAGCTGTGCAGGCAGGCAGGGAGGGAGGGAGGGAGTTTTAGGGAGGGAGAAGTCATAGTTTTCAGTTTGCCGGTTTTTAGTTATTGTTGGTCATTTTCAGTCACTCTTGTCAGTGACTGTGATAATTTGCTGTCACTGGCTTTCACTTTTTTCTTTTTTTTTTTTTTTTCCTTTTTTTGTGTCATTTTTATTTATTATTTATTTATTTATTATCATTTAATTATTATTTATTCATTTATTATTTATTGATTTATCTTTTATTATTTGTTATTTTTTAAATTTTAAACACTTCTAAGTCATATTTGCACATTTTGATTGCTAGGTGACGCTCAATCAGTTGGTTTTAGCTGTTGACTGTAGACTTAACTAAAAAAATAAATAGAGAGAGATAGAGATAGATAGATAGATAGATAGATAGATAGATAGATAGATAGATAGATATAGGTAGCAGCTTGTTTCTGGATCCAGTTCATGGCTCACGTCATTGGGGCGAACCACATAGCCCTGAGCTAGTTAGCTGGTGAACCCTGTGCTGTCGCTGTGAGTCTGAGCTTTGATGTGCCTGGTCACATTCCCAGGCAAAGTGCGGCTGTCGTGTGTCGGTAACTTATTTATAATAGATTTTTGCTTGAGTTTCTCTGAGAGGATTTATGCATTGTCAGGGTTAGGCCAGCCAGCCGGTATTTAGGCTTAGATGGAGTTTACCGCTGTACTGCACTGTGTGGCTTCACAGATAAGTTCATCGTGGAGTTGCAGGACAAAATAGGCTCCTCTGACCTGAGACGTCCTGTATTTAGCCTTAGATGGAGTTTCCCACACGCTTTTGGGCTGCATTCCCACACAACTCGACTGCAGTTATTACGAGCTGGTGTGTTGGTGGTGTGTTGGTGCTGCTGGTGCAGCAGTTATAAATAATAAATAAATAGATATATAAATAGATACGTACATAGATAAATAGATACGTACATAGATAGATACGTACATAGATAAATAGATACATACATAGATAAATAAATACATACATAAATAAATAGATACATACATAGATAAATAGATACATACAGAGATAAATAAATACATAGAGATAAATAAATAAATACATAAATACATAGATAAATAAATACATATATAGATAAATAAATACATAAATAAATACATTTAGGTAGCAGTTTGTTTCTGGATGTTATTTATTAATTTTTTTGGGTGAGCTTCTCTGACTCTTGACTTTGTCCATGTCACAGTGGTAGTTCTCTGATGCAGGAGTGAACCCCTCCTGTATATATATCTATATAAATGCATATCTATATACATGTATCTCTATGTACATGCATATCTATATACATGCATCTCTATGTACATGCATATCTATATACATGCATATCTATATACATTTGAAGGTTGTGGGGTTGGGGATAAGTTAAACATAAGCCAGTGCCAAAATAGACAAAATGCATGAATATAGCTTTAAAATAAATAAAAAATATATGAAATAGCTCACGCATGCAGCTCACCTTACACGGCTATGTTTTTGCAGCTGGACTGATTGAGTCACACACGTTTTCCAGATGATACACATTGATGTGTTCAATTCATAAACTGATGACAATTTGTTTTTGCTGTGCTTGTTGTTGTTGTTGTTGTTGTTTTTGTTTTCTTGTAACTCCTCTTGCTCATCCTCTCACCGGACCTCCTTCTGCTCCTCTTCTTACGGGTCGCCACCGGACCTCCTTCTGCTCCTCTTCTCACGGGCCGCCGCCGCCTCCTCCTCCTCCTCCTCGTCCTCTCAGCGGTCCTCATCCACCATGGTGTGTTTGGGTCTCACCTGTGTGTATGTGTGGGGGGTGGTTATGTTGGGGCTAACCCTATAACAAAACAAAATGCAATGCTTCATCCCCTGGTTGAAAAAAAAAAAATAAAAAAAAAAATCTGTGTATTCTATTCTCTATATATGCATGTTCTCATCATGCTTTCCTTGAGTAAAACATTCAAAATCATCAGAAAATGCTACAAAATCATCACAAACCATGACAAAATTTAAAATAAATTTTGGATTAATGTCAAACATTTATTATTGTTTCATTTTTAGAATTCAATCTTTGATCTGCTGCTGCTGCTGCTGCTGCTGCTGCTGCTGCTGCTGCTGCTGCTTCCTCCTAAACCTGCGGACCAAGAAGCGGCTCTCCGGGGTCAAGGAGCTGATCTCGGCCCGCGCCCACTGCGAGGTGGCCCGGGGAACAGACGTCGACAACCCTGGCTGACAGTGTGGTCAAGGTCATGTACTGTATGTGCAATGTTTGAGGCACAGTACTCGTCTCAGCACAAGTACTCTGACCTGCTACACGGATGACCTTTTCTGGAAGGTCATCCATGTAGTGGTGCCAGCCCCTCCTGGATGTATAGAGAACCTAGATAGGTTATATGCACAAGTCATGGCAAGTCATGACAAGTCATATGTCAATGCAACAATAAGTCATATGTCATGCATTCTTACATATTATTACTATTATTATATTGTTAATACTGTTAACTAAAAACTAAGCTCACTCGCTTTTATTGCTTTTATTTATTTTTATTATTATTATTTTTTCTCTCCTTCACCCCCATCGCCTCAGTGTCTTCTTCCGATTCTGAATTGGGTCCTCTGACCCACAAGTCCAAACGTGGCATCAATGTGATGACGTCATGCCTTGCCTTGAGGCAGGACTTAGGGTCAGACTTTCCCTCTCTCTGCCTTGCAAATAACAAGAAATGGAAACAACTGGTTGGAAAGGTGAGGGTTTGGAAACTCACTTCTTACGGTTATCCTCCCCCAGATTTGTCCACCTCTGGCGAACAGCGATGCTGATATCCATCAGGACTGGCTGTGGGTTTCTCCCTGAGGACCTCAGCTCTGGCCTCCTTCTCAAACAGGGCGGCAGGAGACAGCGGTGTCCTCATGGCACGGTTGCTGATCGGGTCGTAGGCCGTTGGAGGAGCCCACTTCTGTGTAATAACATTGAATGTCTTTTTGCTAGTGCATTTAACAAGTTTTTCGTCATGTTTCCTTCTGCTGTCATCACGGCTATTAGTTGCTCTTATGTGACCTGTTTGTGCATTTATCAAGTGTTTAATCATGATATCATGTTTCCTTTTGCTTTCATCACGGATATTAGTCGCTCTTATGTGACCTGCTTGTGCATTTATCAAGTGTTTAATCATGACATCATGTTTCCTTTTGCTTTCATCACGGATATTAGTCGCTCTTATGTGACCTGCTTGTGCATTTATCAAGTGTTTAATCATGACATCATGTTTCCTTTTGCTTTCATCACGGATATTAGTCGCTCTTATGTGACCTGCTTGTGCATTTATCAAGTGTTTAATCATGACATCATGTTTCCTTTTGCTTTCATCACGGATATTAGTCGCTCTTATGTGACCTGCTTGTGCATTTATCAAGTGTTTAATCATGACATCATGTTTCCTTTTGCTTTCATCACGGATATTAGTCGCTCTTATGTGACCTGCTTGTGCATTTATCAAGTGTTTAATCATGACATCATGTTTCCTTTTGCTTTCATCACGGATATTAGTCGCTCTTATGTGACCTGCTTGTGCATTTATCAAGTGTTTAATCATGACATCATGTTTCCTTTTGCTTTCATCACGGATATTAGTCGCTCTTATGTGACCTGCTTGTGCATTTATCAAGTGTTTAATCATGACATCATGTTTCCTTCTGCTTTCATCACGGATATTAGTCGCTCTTATGTGACCTGCTAGGCTAACAGTTGTGACCTTCTTTGTTTCTGCTAGGCTAACAGTGCTAACCTTTTCCCAGTCTTTATGCTAAGCTAAGCTAACAGTGCTAACCTTTTCCCAGTCTTTATGCTAAGCTAGGCTAAGCTAACAGTCTTTATGCTAAGCTAGGCTAAGCTAACAGTCTTTATGCTAAGCTAGGCTAAGCTAAGCTAAGCCAGGCTAAGCTAACAGTCTTTATGCTAAGCTAGGCTAAGCTAAGCTAAGCTAGGCTAAGCTAACAGTCTTTATGCTAAGCTAGGCTAAGCTAAGCTAAGCTAGGCTAAGCTAACAGTGCTAACCTTTTCCCAGTCTTTATGCTAAGCTAGGCTAAGCTAAGCTAAGCTAGGCTAAGCTAACAGTGCTAACCTTTTCCCAGTCTTTATGCTAAGCTAGGCTAAGCTAACAGTCTTTATGCTAAGCTAGGCTAAGCTAACAGCCTTTATGCTAAGCTAGGCTAAGCTAAGCTAGGCTAGGCTAAGCTAACAGTCTTTATGCTAAGCTAGGCTAAGCTAAGCTAGGCTAAGCTAACAGTTTTTATGCTAAGCTAACAGTCTTTATGCTAAGCTAGGCTAAGCTAACAGTCTTTATGCTAAGCTAGGCTAAGCTAAGCTAGGCTAAGCTAACAGTCTTTATGCTAAGCTAGGCTAAGCTAACAGTCTTTATGCTAAGCTAGGCTAAGCTAAGCTAGGCTAAGCTAACAGTCTTTATGCTAGGCTAAGCTAACAGTCTTTATGCTAAGCTAGGCTAAGCTAAGCTAAGCTAGGCTAAGCTAACAGTGCTAACCTTTTCCCAGTCTATATGCTAAGCTAGGCAAAGCTAACAGTCTTTATGCTAGGCTAAGCTAACAGTCTTTATGCTAGGCTAAGCTAACAGTTTTTATGCTAAGCTAGGCTAAGCTAAGCTAGGCTAAGCTAACAATCTTTATGCTAAGCTAGGCTAAGCTAAGCTAACAGTGCTAACCTTTTCCCAGTCTTTATGCTAAGCTAGGCTAAGCTAACAGTCTTTATGCTAAGCTAGGCTAAGCTAGGGTTAGGGGTTAGGGTTAGGGTTAGGGTTAGGGTTAGGGTTAGGGTTAGGGTTAGGGTTAGGGTTAGGGTTAGGGTTAGGGTTAGGGTTAGGGTTAGGGTTAGGGTTAGGGTTAGGGTTAGGGTTAGGGTTAGGGTTAGGGTTAGGGTTAGGGTTAGGGTTAGGGTTAGGGTTAGGGTTAGGGTTAGGGTTAGGGTTAGGGTTAGGGTTAGGGTTAGGGTTAGGGTTAGGGTTAGGGTTAGGGTTAGGGTTAGGGTTAGGGTTAGGGTTAGGGTTAGGGTTAGGGTTAGGGTTAGGGTTAGGGTTAGGGTTAGGGTTAGGGTTAGGGTTAGGGTTAGGGTTAGGGTTAGGGTTAGGGTTAGGGTTAGGGTTAGGGTTAGGGTTAGGGTTAGGGTTAGGGTTAGGGTTAGGGTTAGGGTTAGGGTTAGGGTTAGGGTTAGGGTTAGGGTTAGGGTTAGGGTTAGGGTTATGG